>NW_010258861.1:0-23613 GCF_000690775.1 Eurypyga helias
AGGCAGGAGCAGCGCTGAAGTACAGAGCAGCTGCGTCCTCATACTCCGCTTCTTTTGGGTGCCTCAGCGAATGGCAACATGGATTCTGTCACCGAAATCTTCTTGAAGCTGCTGTTTCTCCTCTCTGTTCACAACTGGCAAGCGTCAGTGGCAGGGAATAAATGTAAGTACTGCGTATGATTTAAAACTCAATCCAGAGTGTTTTGAAAACTTCTGGGATATTTTATTTGCGTTTAGGATAAATATTATATTTGAGAGAGATGCTTACTGCCTCGAAATGATGCCAGCAAGTTGCTAGGCTGAAAATGTTCTAAGATCTGCTATAGATTTTTCTCATGAGTCTGTGTTCAGATTATTGTTTATAAAGCTTGCAGTCTGCGAGTATCTGAAAACAGCATTGTACTGAGGGATGCATGTTCAGCCCCATTTCCACTTTTGTCTTCTGTTTGTAAGTGCATTTTCCAAGGAATTGTGTCTTACGTGGAGATTTCAGGCAGATTTCTATTGTGTACTGTTTCAGCTTCTTTTCAGCAATTTATAATTTTGAAAGCTAGTATTTGCATCTCGTGAATTAAGCTGGCACTCAAATAACTCTAATGGACATTGCTGTGCAGTTCAAGAGCAGTGCAAATTCAACAAGGAAAAATGTGGATAGCAGGACTTTATGGTCTCTGCATTGATTGCTTAGGGAGTATCGTTCATGCATGACTAAAGAAGAGAACAGTATCAGTTCCAGCAGAAAGTTTTGGGTTTGTTTTTTTTTTAAATGAGTAATTCATAGTTAGCCAGTAGGGTGGTATTGCAAAATAAAGATAGTAATTACAGTTTTAAAGACAATCTGCCCTCTAGGAGGCAAATCTGATATATGCCTGAAAACCTCTGCTTTCAGCGTTGAATTAATTGTCTTTAAATTAAAAAGAAAAGAAAAAAATTATCAATAAACTAATTTTTAAGGGGGTTGTCATTCAGTAATAGTTCTGAGCTATTCTTGTTCCCTTTGCTTCAGCTTCAGCAAGCTGAAGGATTTCATTTTGCATACATGTGGTAGAACAGTAGCCTAAATGCCAGATGCTCATAACCTGAAGTGAGCATATTTTTCTTCCAATTCCTGTCAAGGAACTGGTTACGCATCACAGGAATGGGGAGGGCAGGAGCAATTCCTCTGTGGGAAGAAAGTGCACGCCAAAGCAAGGAGGAATGTTCAGGAATAACCTTACAGCCCAGTGGCAATGGAAAGCACCCTGGAAACATTTGAGCAATGGCAGAGAAGTTTGAAGTGCTCTGTGGGTCTGTAGCCTAGGGTTTTGCATATGGATGGTTTGTAAACTAAACATGCTCCCATGAGCCAGACATTCACATTGCAGCACCAAAATGATCTTGTGCTGTCATTCAGTAATGATATCTCATTTGATACTCAAGTGCATAGTGTAGCCCTAAACATGAATACTAAGTTCCTCTGGTTAAACACCCTGCTGCAATCCAGCCACAGCTTTAATTCTCTTCATCATTCTGCATTGTACAGTTTATGAATACATCCATTTTCACAAGACCATGATAATTGAATTGCACATTAATAGCATTTGGCACTATGAACAAAACTAAATCAGTTGCTTACAGGGAGGCATATTAAAACCATTGCAAAAAAAAAAAAAAAAAAAAAAGACTTGCATCACACAGCAAAGCAGCAAAGCACTAGAGGTCACTCTTACAATTTAGGAAGCAAGGTTTGAGGGAAAGGCTCAAGCTTCTTTCCAATACAGAATTATGAAGGATAAAACAAATGAGGTATGAAATACATTTACAACCGGCTTTCTCAAATACTTTCCAAAACCAGGCCAAACACAATTACAGTATCAAATGAGTGACTTGAATAAACAGATTTTTTTCACATACATGCTAGTGTTTAGAAACATATAATATTTTTATTCGTTAGTAAGTCCTAACTCGTATAGTAAAATCCTCATCTGAAATGAAAAGGTAAGAACTTGCCCCATGCTATAGTCATGGGAACTGATTGTGGGAAGAGTAAATGAAATTATTTAAATTTAGGAGTGTGTGCTAAATATATGAAGAGAACTTGGCCAATTTATGCATATTATTCCTTCTCAGTATCTAATCTGAAAAAAGAAATCCTTTATATATATTATTGTAGAAGCGAACATTTCTGTGCGAGAGTTAGGTTTTTTTAAAACTGACCATTTCCATCTCAAGTGTCAAGGTATGAATTTGGTTAGTGTGCTATGTTTTGTGAAATGACCTCAGAAGAAAAGGTTTTTCATAATTATTGGTTACAGTAGATGCATGCAGCAGCCATTACCCACTCACTTGAACTTATTTCACTCCTTTCTTCTTGAAAAGTTGAATAGGAATTGAAAACCTTTTCAGTGGGCGGTTCTGCTATGGGCATTGATGTATTCAAATACACTTACAAAATCAGGTGAAGTTAAGTTTTCTTGCATGAATTTTAATGGCTGGATTGTCCAGTAGGCTGCCAATCGTCAAAGAAAATATGATGGTTTTTAACTTATTCCTCTAAATTAATGTATTTTTATTTTTATAATTTTACGTTTCTTTCTTTAATACCAGCTCCTGAATACCTAGATTTAATTTGTCCTTCTTCACACTAGCTGCCATTAAGAAAAGACCTTTACACTTCAACTTGAAGTGTCCATGCTAATATTACTAAATCAGCTGTATAATGAAAGTTTCTTGGATCAAAAATCGATGTGTTCAGAATTATTTCTGTTTTAAAGGAATCACAGTATTCCTCTTTCGAGTAACATGATTTCGAAGTTGTTAGGTTATCTGAAGGTGACAGACCCTATCAGCTGGAATAGGAAAGTTTGTTTCTCGGGTCTTATTTTGGGATTTTTTGTTTGTCTGGTTTTTTGTTTGTTTTTCCCTGAAAACAATTCTGACTCTTCCATGCAAGAGAGGAAATAAATGCTGCTGGATACTCAAATATTTTAAAAGTTTTGTGGTAGTGCTGCTTCATGCTTTCTTATGCTTTCTTCCTTCCAAACGTTGTGCTACCAAAGCGGTTGAAAGAATTTTGAAATGCACACCGCTAGTAACTGTATAAGGTGAAGTGTGAGTTTTAAATTAAAGATTAAAGCAAGTACTCCTGTGATTTTTTTTTTTTTTCCTGGAGCTAGGCAACATTTTTATTTTATTGGGAACTGTCTCTACAGCTGTAAATCAGCAAGTTACTAAATCAGCCCTTGAGAACTTGACAGAAATTGGTACTCAAATAGGTTCAGTACTTTTTTTTCTGAAACTCTCTAAAACTGAAGTGTTGAACAAAATGTAATTAAACTTCTATACACATCAACTCAACTGTGACTAAAAGTTATTAAGCTTAATTTTGACACTGAATGGAAATAAAGCAAAAAAAATAAGGACTTTACATTCCATAAGGAGACAATTCTCCTCTCTTTATGCCTACTTCTCTTTGTTAAAACTCCCCAGTTTTACAGAAGCTTTTTTCACTTCAGATTTTCATATTTGTCATGCAACAATCATGATTTCTATAACTGCAGAAATTTTTATTATTACTGTTGTTATTACTTTTAAACCTCAGGCATTTCTTACTAATGCTACAATAGGAGACCTACTACAAAGCTGACAGAGAATGACTGTTAATGATGCCAAAGTTTTCAAATAGAGGACTTTGTGATCACATACCTTGATTATACTATCAGGTTCAAGCCATTGTAGAAGTATATCCCCAGTGAAGAGATTTCTTGCTACAAGTAAAATATTGCGTCTTAATTTAGAAAATAATTTCATGCTCATGTTGATCATTGGTCCCAAACAGTTCTGTAGACTATATGATAATTATATGGAATCCCATTAAAAATATACTGAAATGCAGTCTATCATGAACAATTTAAATTAAAGTGTAATTCTTTCACCATTATTTTATTGTTGATGTGAACTGTGCAGGAGGAGAAAGTAGAAACTTCCTTAATTTTCTTATATCCTCATTAATATTTATCTTCTGTTTATTATTATCTGTCTTTGCTCTGAGATAGAAATGGAGACCCCATCA
Organism: Eurypyga helias; assembly: GCF_000690775.1. NCBI lineage: Eukaryota > Metazoa > Chordata > Aves > Eurypygiformes > Eurypygidae > Eurypyga > Eurypyga helias. The sequence continues at coordinate 4,052 of NW_010258861.1, forward strand.
GAGATCAGGCCATCTCCAGGCAATTATTTACATGAATAAAACATTACGGACATCTCTAGTATGTTTTGCATGTTTTTAGTACAGTAATATCAAAAGCTTGCATCAATATCAAATCTAAACTAGTACCAGTGGAAAAATCTCTCAAAATTTATTTCAGACTTTCAAGGTTGAAAATTCACAGAAAGGCCTTGGGTTGATTACATTGAGTATAATCAACAATTTGCATCCCATTGCTCTCGGCTTTCAAATTCCCATGAACATATTTGTCCCTGGGCTCAGTCAGCAGGATGGATGGAGCAAATTTGGTCATGATAGATGGATAGTGACAGACAAGTAATGACATTCTCGGAGTGGGATAGGATCAACCATAAAAAGAAAATGCAGTAGCTTATACGCAAATACATTGTCAATACTAGTAATAACATTTGTAGCATGTGTTCAGATCGACTGTGTTTTAAGTAGCAGTCAAGAGTTCCAGAGTAATCACTAACTTCTTCACATCTTGGTAACTGCAGTCATGGCCATTCTGCTTTCTTTCTTATGTAAGTAGTTTTAAGCGCACATCTATGTTCATCCACAAGAAAGACAAACCTTAACTAAGGTGTTGTACCCAATTAATTATGTCTCACAAAATCATGTACACTTCTTTCTTTGTATATGACATACAAAGCTCATTTAGTATTTTTTTTCCTGACCGCTTCTATGGTGCAGTAGAAAACAACATAGTTGGTCATATATGAATATATGTCATAGGATATATTTTCCAGTATTCTGCCAACAGATTTATCTTCTCTAAGAACATCAACCGTTGCAATTTGATAGCTTCTATCAAGTTTAGCTGGGAAAAAACAGGTCAAATATCTGCTCTATCCCTTCTCAGACCCGCTGCCTCTGCACCCCAAACAAGCAAATGCTTGAATGCTCAAAAAGCATTATGTCTTTCAAATATTTATTTTCTTTTTCCCCAGAATGACCCTGTGCTTTGGTGTTGCTTGCAAGTTTGAGTTTAGTGTACAGTGTCGAACAGGATTGTACCTCTCTTTTGTGGGAAAGTTACAGCTGCTTTCCAGTACTTTTGTTATGTTTATTCCTTGTTTGTTGAGAGCAGCTAAAAAGGTGATAACGGAGCTGGGGGCAGTGAGATCCGTAAGTAATTCAAACAGCTCTCCTTCCTAGAACACACCAGGCAATTTGTTAGGAATGGTAAAGAAATACCAAATATTAAAATTAGTCATGTTTGTCAGTGACTCCGGAAGTACGCATCAACTATATTTAAGAAGCTTCTGAAGTGAAAAGTTAAAATATTCTCTTCCCTCTCAGTTTTCAGGGTTTCTTATGAAAAGGGAAGGAAAACCAAAATAATAGTGATAGCATTGATTTTACAAATTTTTGTGCAATTACTTTTTTGTTTTCCTCCTGTTGTTAAATATTTCTAAGATTAAATGCTTTAGCAGATTGAGCTGGTAGTTCTTGAATACCGAATAACTTATGTAACTTTAACTTTAGCAGTGAGGGCCCATGCATACCTTTTAGATTCAAATTGAGAAAGAGTTATATGTTTCTCAGTATAATAACATGTATTACATGTGTTACATACATGTTATTACGACAAAAGCTGTCTTTCTAAATTTGCAAATAACATAAAATATATAGGAGATACAATATATTTTGCATATTTAGCAATTTGTTTGTAAGAAATAATGTAGCTTTAACACTAGGGTTTAACCAATTGCAGTTAACTGAAGTTTTAATTCTGCAGTGTTTTACATTTATGTATTTAATCATGCTTACTTATCTGTTGTGTGTTTGTGTTTTTCACAGCTGCAAGTATAGTATTACAGACATGTTTGTTAAAGGAATACTCTATACGCCTCCTTCCATCAGTTGAAGTTTATACCAGTAACCTTGAGTTACATGTGTGAAATACAGAGGAGGGTTGGTGTCCAATTATTTTGCTTTTCCGAAGACAATTTCCAGTTTGTATTACAAACTGCAATGCTATTTTTTAGTACGCAAAATTTACTGTGGACTGGTAGGTAAAAATGATATTGTTTCCAATCTACTTAATGAGTATTTTCTGTGCAGTAATTTGAAAAGAAATTGAAATCCTGGAAACTTCTGGTGTTTTAAATAGATTAAAATTAGTAACTACTGAAGTATTATTTAAATATCACACTCACTTAACAGACTAGTGAAGGAAACTACCACTAGGGCTTTAAATCTCAAAGGATAGAGAAAGGATATCATTAGGAAATATATTCAGCTGGGTCGTGGGTCTAATTTCTATTTTATTAAGTAGATTTTGTTACTTGATTGTGCTCAAGAATAAGCTATTCCTTGTTCCTTGATGTTAGAGTGCCTAAGAAAAGATAAGAATCTTTTATCAATTAACATATTTACATATGCGTTCTTGATGGAAAAAATAGATTAGAAAAAGCATGTTGGAATATTTGAATTTATTATTATTATTTAATTTCATTCTTTATTCAGATGATAGCTGATGAAGATCTCACTCTTATTCAGGGGTTTATCTGTTCACTTCTAAATCTAAATACAAAGTATTTTTTAAACCCTAAGCTGTTCCTAAAAATATGATTTTATAAAGATGTTTTCCCAATTGTGTTTAAGATTTTCCACCTGAAATCCCCAGCTGTGTCGGGTTGACCTGTTTGGTTATTTTGAAAACATACCTTTAAAGAAACAACAGAACAACAAAAACAAACAGAACAACAACAAAAAAAAAGAAGTCTCATAATGCATGTGGTTAAACAGGGTACACAAGCATTACTCAGATACCATGTAACGTAGAAATAACCTCACTAGGAGAGCAAATGTACTAAGTTATTATTATAGAAGGTCTAGACCAGAAGCTTTGGACAAGGCAGCAAGAGCATGACCTTCAGGGGCTAACAGGCACTATAAAATTTATGTTGTGCGCACGCTGATTTGCATATGGGGAGCCGGAATCACTTCGGTTAATTCATCTGCAGCATTATGCTGTATCTTCTGTTGCATTAGACTGGATATGCTCAACATGGATATTCTGTAATTATCTGTAAATTTTGAGGAGAGTGGAAAGTTTTTTCTTCAGGATTATGAATAATGGTAGAGGTCATAATATGTTTACTGCTATGAAGTATTAATAAGAAACCACTAATTTGCAGCTGGAAGACATTTTGAATTAGATATAACTATACAGAAGTTGCAGAAGGGAGATATATCCTGAATTTTCACTGCCTCATTTATTGGCAAATATGCCTTAGAGATGTATGTTGTAATCTTATGGCTTCTGCATAGACAGGAAAAATGAGAATTATCTGCCTAAAATTAAAAATCTAAAACTTGGATGTTTGTGTCTGAGCTAGCTAAACACCTTTTAGTCATATGAGAGAAAAAATACTTATAAGAAGAAGTCATGCAGAAGATGGAAGGAATTAGTCGTATGCGGTATAAGTTTTCTAGCGTAAGGCGATTTGCAGTGTAGAGGTGCCATTTGTCTCATCACCGATTATGGCTCTGAGTCTAGATAACTGGGTCATCTGTAGGATTTGTAGACATCAAAACTTGCTTGAGATGAGTTCCATTTCCATCAAAATACCCCACTCTAAATGAATGTTAGAACAAATATAGCAGGCCTTACTGACTGCCTTCTACAGTAATCATAAGCATGACCAAATGCATTCATATTTGGTGTTGAAGCTCCCAGAGTCTCCCTTGTCTGTGTTTGGGTGTGTTCTCCTTGATTTCCCAAGGCTTAAGGCTGATGATATTGATATTCCTGGACAAAATACAGGGACTGAGTGAGGACCTGGAAACTGTCCTACCAGTCAGAGCATCTTTCACTCCTGGAAGGGTGAAATATACAAACATTTTGAACATATGCAATGTTCTGTTGAAATGAAAATCTCATTAATTTAAATAAGCTGGAATTGCCCATTCTACCCGTCTGAGACAGTCTGATTTTTCTGCGTCTTAGACAACCTCAGTCTTGTCGAAACTTTTTTTTTTTTCTTCTATAGAAAGCATAAAGTAAAAAGAGACTGGATTATAAGCAAAATCAGCAGAATACTATAGCATTTCTTTTCATAAAACAGTAATAAAACAGATAAAAGTATCTTGGTACTTTTATGGTTACTTTAAAGCTTTTTTACTATCCGCCATCTAATGATGGTTATAGACTGACTGTAATACCGGATAGAAGCTTTTTTATGCTCCAAGCCAGCAAACTGTAGCTCTCACTGTGACTTCTTTCCACGATCAATGACAGGATGCCTATGTACTATGCAGCAGTCTAGTCTGCAACAGTTTTGTAATCATGGTGAGATTTACTTACTGTTATTTTTTTAGAAAAAAATGCAATAATTAGTAACTAAGATTTTTATCTTTTTTTAAATCAATGAAAAATGACACTGCATCTCAATGTCCTTATTCAACTAAAGCTCCTAGGGAAATCAGTGGGAGCTTTGCCTAAATAAATATTGAATAAAAGCTTTAGAAAGAAGGAGCTAAATATTCATTCAGCGGTGATACGCTTCATAGTTTGAATATAACTGGTCTCCTATTTCCTTTCTATGTACAAGTCTTTTCATTTTGCCTTGCTTGGAGGACTCAGATATAGAACTGTGTAACAAACAAGAATTACTCATTTGTCCCACTTGACAAAAAATAAGTATGAGGAGAAAAAGACATCTAGAATTTTAGCTAGTTCCTGTGGTTAGGGAATTTTTATGCCTGCAGTGAAAAACTACTACTCTGTTTTTCAGAGCCAATGGTAACATTTAAAAAAATATATCAAGATGATTGATTTAATTTTCAAGGCTGAAATAGCACCTCAAAACCTAGTATTTTCACGAGTATTTGAATGCAGTGGAGCATGCTGGAGGTTGCTGAGCTCTGCCCTCCAATTGACAAGGTGCTCTGCAGTACCTTTTAGTATTATCAGCCTGAATGTGGAATTTGTAGGGGCTGTTTTTCATTTGCACCATGACAGAGTGCTCTGGAGCTCAATTGTACCCTGCAGTGATTGCATTTCTGTCCTCAAGCAAAGTCTGTCTCAGAGTCTGCTGTTCCACAGACTAGACATGTCCTCCAGTAATTAATACTGAGAACAGCTCTCTTAGAGACTTAGAGAAAGGAGGGATCATTATAAAACTTGTTTGCAAATCCTAACCAACAATTTTATCTTGTTTACTCTTACATAACTTACTTATCTGTAAATGTTTGTCCCTGAATATGTTTCTTTCCCTGTAAAATAGAAGAAAGAGATCCATGGTAGTTTGTTGTCTCATTTTCTAATGTACTTTCGGAAGGTGAGGAAGACCGTGATGAGCCTGTCTCAAGAGGAGGACTATGGTAGGGATTTGCTCATAGCACAGTGCTGTAAAAATGTTATTCTGAGTTCAGTAAGTAATCAAGTAAAATGAAATACAGAAGAAATTCAGTGATAGATGACTCAGCTACCAAACACTTGGGTTTGATAGCCCCACTGTTACTGTAGGAGACTATCAATGTACTTTTTTCTTTTACATAAGTTCACTTTCTACCATCTGTTCCTTGTCTATTGTTAATGCGCTTTGGGGCATGATAACTTCTTTCTCTTTTTTCTCCTTCCTCCCTCTGAGCTCAAGAAAACTCATCTGTACTCAACTGTAAACTTGTTTTGACTTTTGTGAACTGCGATCATCTCATAGATCATTCTTAGGCTGTGTGGCTGTGCTTTACAGTGTCCTGATTCACTCTGCTTGGATGAGAAAACAAAGGATTTAAGAGGTAGAGACTGGGGAGAAGTATGATTGATCTGCAAGTACCAATATGCACATTTTTGTACCATCTGCGATGAAGGGTTGTTATTTTTGAACTCTTTGCAAAATGTCTGCATCTATTTGCCAGCTTGCTGTAGCCCAGAAGTGGTAGGTATCCACTCAGACTGTCCCAAAATTTGGATAAGGGATGGATTGACAGTTATGCTGCATTTGATCTCTGTTATCCTTAAGATACTGTGGTAGAAAGTACAATCTTTTTTTCCGTCATCTTGTAGCATGTTTTCAGGAGAAAAAAGAAATCTAGCGTAGCAAAGATTGCTTTCCTCCTTCTTCTACCTCTGCAGTGACTGCTTAGAAATTTGCCAACATTTTGTTTCTTGGCTAGAGTGGTAATGTATTCTCTGTAGGTATTCTAGGTAAGGGGAGATTGAGAAATTCTATCAGAAAATTCTCTGATCTAACTCTCACCTCTGGTAAAGTGTGTATGTGTGATGGAGGTAATAAAAGGGGTAGTTTCTGTTTTGATGTTTCTAATATATTTTTGCAATGTCTCAGTGGATGTGTTTCTAAGATACTGCTGCAGGTGCTGAAAATGTATGTTGAGTGGAATCCAACTATGTCAAGTTGCAGCGCATGGTTGTGTGTACTTGAACATTACAGGTTAAAAGGCATTATTTAAAAATCTACCAATGAACTAGTATTGGTAAACTGATAGTAAGATGCATGACAATGATTTACATAGGAGTGCTGAATGGATGTTCCTATTTATGTGTTTGCTTTTATAACTACTTATATGCTTCCATATCTTGTTGAATGATTTAATGACTTATCAGCAGATTTATTTTTAATGAGGGTTTCACCTTTCAAACCTGTATTGTTATTTGATGGTAGAAGAAGTGTTACGATTTACCAATTCCATATGTATTTAATTATTTATATTATTTTTGTGGCTTTAATTAATGTAGAGTTACATCTGGAAAACAACATCTCAAGTTAGACATGTGTCCTTTTCTCAGTCATTAAAGTTGGATAAATATAGCACAAAAGAATCTTAAACCTGGAAGACTCAAGCTCCTGGGAATTTTGTAATATTCCTGTGATCCTCATCTTCCTAACCTTCCACTTGTCAGTAGACATATATGTGTAGGAGAAAGCAGTGTTAAAGAAGGAATTGCTCTAGCATTGGAACCTCATTGCTAAAACCATGTTAAAAGCACACTTGCAGTAATGGACAGTTTCCGTCAGAAAATCAAGTATTATTTGGTGCAAAATCCTTTTTAAGAATTGAATGTTGTAAAATAATGAATGTTTCTTAAATTGTAATCTCTCAGAATACATGAATTGGTAAATGGGTGGTAAATGGCAATGAGTGGTAAGCAGTTGCTGTGTCACCCACTTGGAATATAAATAGTGTCTATTTTATAGTATCCTTTAATGTCTTCATAAAAGTATTTGAAAGGGACTATCATGATCCAGTTAAATTTCCTATAATCAAATAATTAATTGTCATATTTCCCACAATTAATCTTTGTCATTACTGAGAGAAGAAATATGCCAGATCATATTGTATTATCTCTATTAGAACACAGACTTTTTCATGAAGGTCAAATTGTGTTACTCGTTCAGACTGACTAGAATTTTTATTTTCAAATCCTAATTGCAAGACTCAGAAGAAAATCAAACATTCTTTAAAATAGTGAGTGGTGTTCTTCTACTGATTAAACTACTGGTTGGGGAATTTTCATGGTACCCTTCAAAACAACTTAAACATGTTCGTGCTTAAATATAAAAAAAAAAAAAAAAAAAAAAGAAGAATGCACTGAGCAGAATCCTATTTCAATAAGTGGTTCTAAAAGGACCCTGCAAAGGTGCCTTATAAGCAGATGCCTTATGTAGACTTGCTCCGGCACTAGTCTTGTAAGTGGTTGCCCAGTACACCTCATCCAGCCCTTGTGTCCCTCCCTCTGTCTGGTTCTTTCACCCAAAGGTGGCCCTTGAGGGGTGGCTGGTGTCTCAGGATGGCGTCAAGAGAACAAGGGAGTCATTCTGCCTCTGCATTCTAGCTCCCAGCTTGTTTAATACCTTCTGCAGTTGGGACTTCTTGTCCTCCGTGCTAGATAATTTCTTGATCACAAATTTACCACTGCTGAACTGTTATAATTTGAATTTCCCCTTCACTGCTTTTGTCCTTGTGTAGATTTTTAGATTTTTTTAAAATCATACTTGAGAAATCTGCTTTTGTGATGTGTTAAAATAGAATTTCCAGCAGACTGATATAAAAAACTGAAGGTATAGAATGTGTAGATGGGCAAAATACAGATGTCCATGGTTTAGTCTACTATGTTTTCTAAAGAACATTTAGAGTAAAAAAAGAAGTTTGGCCCAATTCTTGAAAGAATTGAAAATTCATTAATTTGCTGAGGAATATTTACACTTTCTTAATGTGTAGAAAATTATCATTGAGACGACATTTCAGCATTGGGTGAGGGGTTTTTTTGGTTGTTGTTTTTTGTTTGTTTGGCTGGTTTCATTTGTTTTTTAATTTATGCAGTTCTAGACTTTTTTTTCAAGGGTGACGTTTCCTGTAGTATGAAATAATATTACATGATTAATCGAGCTGAAGGTTTTCAGATCTATTGCTCTGTCAATGACACAATATTTTTTAAACTCCCTGCATTCCCTTTTGCAAGCATCTGAAATTCGGATGCCAGATTGTTTCTTTTTACTGTGGCCTCATTTTTTTCCCTGGCAAGTTCGTTGGGAGTTGGAATTATCTCTATTTTTGACACTTCGTTTGGCTGCCAAGACCAGCCTTGGCTACTCTGTTCTTTACTGTTTCTTACTGAGAAATGTGGAGTTTTCATAGTAGTGTGAGTAGATGGAGATGGATCCTTCCAGCTTGGGAGTCTTGTATGTGCCTGAATATTTGAAGCAACAACTCAAAAAAAAAAAAAAAAAGGAAGAGTCTAATGTCACGTAAAATGTGTACTGCTGATAGCCCATCTGTAACACATCATCTTCTGTACTAACAAATGGGTTTACTCACAAAGGATTGTGCATATCAACACTGTCTGCATGTACAGTGTTGCTAGCTCCTACAGTTTTTACACTGTCTTTTGGTATTTTACACCTTTTGTGAAACTCCAGCATTCAAAGAATTGCACACAATGAGACCTTTCCAAGGATTTTTTTTTTTTTTTAAGATCTAATCATTGTAATTGTGGAAGAGAGGATAAAAACATTTAATGTATTATCTTAGTGAAGGGTTGAACAGTCTGCATGCAGCCCTCAGGGTTTTTAAATGTGGGTCCCGTTTGGGGCTTCCAGTCCTGGCTAGCAAAGGACGGACTTCGGCAGTGACCTAGTTGATGTCACCACCTGTAAAACAACAAGATCTTTAAAATACATTGCCTGATTTTTCCCTTGTTTGGAATATCAGAGGTCTTGTGCATCTTAGTTATTTTTGATTTGAGAATTGATTGTAGTGTCAGGTAGCTCCTTATTGCTCAAAATCTGGGGGGTGAGGGGAAAGAGACGAAAAAGGAGAATGAACTCATTATCATTTAATTCTCCTGAGTTAAATTTATTAATATTTTTATGTATAATATCAATGAGTTTTTTAGGCTGGCAAGATTGCACTTCTAACTGTGTACTCACAAACTTACATATAAAAAAATGACTTTGCATACAGATAGGGGTGTGGTTGTTTTAATAATAAATCACGATTGTAAAATCTATTTAAATTAAAATGTTGTGCATATGTTTTCATCTTTTTAATGTGCTTCACCCTGCAGAGCTCTCTTTGACCTCTCTTGTGTCGTTTGATTTTACATGATTTTCTTATTGATGTTCGTGGGTGATTGCATATGTGAATTCAATACAGGGCAAGTAGTTTAATTGAAGATATCCATGCATAACCTGCCCAAGGTTTATAAGGAAAAGATCTATTGCTGCTCCTCTGACTAAGTTTCAGAGTTCAGTTTGATGCACATTCAGGGAAGAACACAAATGCAGAACATCCTGAACAAACATTTTCTAGGGTGATTTTGGATGCCTCATTCATAGCTACTGTGATTTGAGCTCATATCTGTATTAAGTGATGCATTTTGAAGTGGCAGAAAGCTTCTTTTTAATGTCTTTTTTTTCCTCATTGGTATTAGTTTTCATACACTTTTGCCTGTTTCTTGGTTCTTTTATATCACACCACTGAACAGAGCTTTTTTTCTTTTTTTTAGTGAAAACACTGTTTTGAGTCAAAAGAGGAGGTAAACAATCATGACAGCTAAGAAGCGGCTGATTTTTATGAAGTATTCTAGTGGCAATTGGTGTTCTCTTTATTAGATTAGTGGATTCCATTTACAGGATCCAGCAGGATTCCAGATGGAGAGTGTTACTGATTGGTCTCTGTATTGGGATTTTCTGAGCAAGACAGGTTATAGAGCATGCTGCCACTGCATGCCTTCTGTAGGTGGCAAGCTACAGAAGCTCACAAAGCTGTGCCAGCAGCCAAATGTTAAAGTTTTTTCTTCTGTGCATTGGAGTGCATGTTCTTCACAACACATATTATGTTTCTGCTTTTAAGAAGAATATCAACATTCTGTCTATTCCTTCTGGTTTAATTACATTTTGGCATAATTATCACAGAAACAGATACCATAGAGTTATGAACTTTGAACTGTCTCTTGTCTTAAAGTTTTTCACATTGACTATGAGCTGTCAAGCACTGTAACTCCTTTTAAAGATCCCATCTTGGGTCTGCCTTTATGCTTCAAAGAAACTGACAGGATATTCCTGATTAAGCAAGTGCTTGAGATAGATGTAGCACAACTGATCCCCTTCTTCTGTCCATTTGCAACATCTTTACCCCAGCAGAGGGTTTCTTGTGAAGTTGATTTATGCAGATTACAGTTCTGCTATATGTATCACAACAGCAAGTGAAACTGCACACTGTTTTGTTGACCATGTGTTACAACTTCAAGAGTCCATTGGTTTCCAAACCTCATCTTGATGCTTATGTCTTTGATAGAGCCATATTCAGTCAAACCCCAAAATCTTAGCTGTTTCCCTCACCACTGCATCTGCACTTTCCCATCAGTTTAATTTATTAATCTAAAGGCAAGAAATCCATGGTCTTTGTATTAAATCCATGGTCTTTATGTTAAAGTTAGGCACTGTCTTGAAGAGAAAATGGATAGACAATACGTTAGTAATTATGGTAGGAATATTCACTGGAATGACAAGATGAGCTTTATTTTCATACTGGAAAAATGCATTAAGCAATAATGAAATGCAGTGTTTTTCTAGGCAATGTGCTATGTTAGCAGATTATTCAATTTGTTTCCTTTAAATGTGAATCACATTTCTTTAAGCACGTCAACAAGATAAGGCATGCAGCAAAGAACAAACTTTTGCGTTTGCTGTGCTATGTACAACTGTGCAAGGGAATGTGAGGCGGCTGTGCTAAATAGAAATGTCCTGCAAGGGATTTCCTCACCATCAGCATGCAAAGACTGCTTTCACCAAACAGTATGAAGAAAGACTTGAGAAGCTAGGGTTAAGAGAAAAATGAATGAATTTTGCCAGACAGCGCATACTTCTGTGAAAAAGAAGGCCATACTTGTGATACATACTATATAGTATATACTATACTATAAATTTAGTGTTTGCCAAGAGATTAAGATTTTATCATCTTCATTAAAAAATTATCCTTTTATTTTATAGCCTGAGAAAACAAAACAGTAGAAGCTCATACAAAATTTTCATTCTACTAAAAATGTGACGTACTGATAAGAGGTGTGATAATTTCGATAACTAAGAGCTTTGTGGGTTGGTCTCATAATAATGAAATCTCGCTCAAATTCCAATTTTTTATTGAAAAAAGAGTTTAATTAGACTGCAAGACTTATTCTGCAGGTAAATTGCAAATTAAATTATGCCTCAAATACCTTATTAATTATTTTAAAACAATTAAAAAATGTGGTATATATATAGCTTTTTTTTGAGTATTACTTTTATACAGTATTTGAGCTCCATTGCAACATGAGTGGATTGTAACAGACATTTTTACTTTCTCATTTTTTCTGACCCTCTTTGACAAATCTCGTAAGAATTTTCCAGTGTTGTTTTCCAGGAATAAGTGGAAAGCGAGGATTCTTGTGCATTACCTGTGGTTTTCATTGTTTCAGATGGGCAGGCTGATTAGCTTTATTTATATGATACTTCCATAAATATGATAGTGTTAACAATCTAAATAAAGCAGGAACCTTTCAGGCTGATTATCCATAATGAACATCCAGTGTCCCTCAATGGACCACAATTATAGCTGCAATTGCAAAATTTGGAAAATAATTAGGTATAGCTGTTGATATTCATTAAAATATATATATTTAAAATTCTAGATTTTCTATTTTGTATTATGAAGATTGTCTTCACCAGGATATTTTATTGCTCTCTAGTATGTTATTAGTTCAGTAGAATTGTATCATTCATCTGAGAACAAGCAATCAGCAATCCTGAATTTTGTTTCCTGTCCTACTGTTTTATTCTTCCTTGTGAATGTGTAATGTGAAACATGAAAATGACCCCTAGAAACAGAACTTTTTTATTTCTGTAAGTCTCCTAATCCAGAATGTACAAAATCATTATTTTCTGCTCTCTGTTTCTTGTCTGTCCAAATGATTGAGGGTTGTGGATAAGATGCTACCTACTACCACTGGCCTACAGTAAATCGTGTATATCCATATCTTTGAGGCTGGGGTGTGGATTTGTAATCCTTCATGTTAAGACAGCAATTGAATGTGATAAATTTGAAGCATCCACTTGCTTTTTCACAGTTGTTCATACTAGTAGGTAATTTTATGTCATCTTATGACTGACTAATACACTTCAGTCATGTCTATCTAATGAGCTTCTCACTTGAGTTGAAATTCTTGTTATTTCCTGTCAAGTACATGACCTTGTACTTTCTGGCGCTGGATTTCATTCTAATTCTGGAACTCTGTCATCATCTAGTTCTTTCTTGTATCTTGAATCTGCGCTGTATTGATGACACTTCCTAATTTTACAGGGAGATTCATTCATAAAGACATCTCTATTTTTTTTTCATATTCTTAATTAAATTAAGGAATACCTTAATTCTCAGACTGTCAATTCCCATGCAGTTTGATTCTCCCCTTCTTGGTATCTTATATTACCATTTTCCTGTCTTAGTGCAATATGTAGCTTCTTTTCTCATCTACTCAAGAATGACTAGCAATTTCCTATGCAACAATGGATAAAATCAGCCCTTGCTTTTCAATCTCAAAATTACCTGTCATAGAAAACCATGGATTACGTTGGCAAGATCCACATGAGATAACCTTTGTTCCATTTGATCTAGTTTTCCATTTACCTCCATTTCCCTAAATATTCTTTCCTTTCAAAATACTTCTAAAGTCTCACACATTATTGAAGTCAGGTTTATGGATTTTTACAGCTTGTTCTCTACTCCTTTTACCTTCCTTGCCACTCCATCCTGTATTTGAATTACACAGAGTATTGTCCAGTTATTCAGTAACAATTGTCCATGATCAGTTTACAGAACCCTTTTCTCTGGATCTGTGGAATCTTGTGTCAGGTTTTCAGAATTCAAGGATAGAGACTTTATTCTGAACAGATCTGGGGTGTTGCTTTTTTTTTTTTTTTTTTTAATTTGTTCACATTAGCCATCCTGCCTCTGTCCCTTTTGTCATCTATCATTCTTCTGAAATAGTGTGGGAGATACTCTTACATAATTTAGTAGCTAACATCATATTTGAGGAGGAGCAAAGAAATTTCAGATTTAAAATTAAATGTTTTCATACTTCAGGAAGAAATCAGATGTGTGTTAAAGAAAATAGGATGTCTCATTAATAAAGGCTGTACTTGTTAAATATATTGATTTGCAGAATCATAGATATGAAAAGATAAACATGTACTCAGAATTCATTCTTATATTATATCATAAAATATGAGTGATAACATCCATTTAGAAACTTTTCGGGGATTATTGCTTCTAAAAATACTTTGCTTATATTTAATTTTATATTTACTTTTTATTATATTATGAAGGAACATTTCAATTTAATTTTGTACTATTGGCTTTTCTTCTACTTGTTTTCTTAAACTGGTTAAATAAAGTAATATACCTGAGCTGCTGCAAGTCAATAAATAGTTTGAATTTAATAAAATTATCTACTAAAATTAAAATCCTCACCACAAAAAAAAGCAACACAGTAGTGAGTTCTGTCTAGCCTTCTAAATGTTTTGTGCCCAGTAGAGACTTTATTTGTGTAGTATATTGTTTAAACATCCTTTCCCGCCCTGCCACCCTCCTCGCCTCACCCCCAGTAATTAAAAATATATTTCCCTTCCAAGTTCCTGAGTAGTTGGTTTTTTTTTTAATATTCTGTGTTTGTACAAGTCATTGATCTGTGCCAGTCAGCCAACTAAGTCTTTTTAAAATGTTACATGGAATATAACCAAGTGTAAAATTTGGTTGTCGGTAAGTATCTGTGTTTGTATATCTTGAGGTAACACATACATTAAGAACTTTAATAATTATAGTATTAGTACACAGACATTTCTCTATTTGAAACAGGGGAAAATACTGTGTTTGGTTGGAGTGATCCAGTTTATACCTCTCTCGATATGTATAAATGTAAAAGAAAATGATTAATTTGTGCTGCATTAAAACAGTAATGGCCCATCATTTTGAATAAATACAAGCAGTTAAATGTAATGATTGTTTCATGGAAATTACTTTGGCTCATCGCCAATTTTTAAGGTACTTTTACTATGTAAATTTAAATAACTTTTAGCCAACAATTACATTAAACAACAATGTGAATTCTATAATAGTACCTCATTGAATTAAACTAATAAAAAATTGCCAGTGGGTTTTATTAAAATGTGTGTCTTACATGATATTCAGTCCCATAAGTTAACTACCCCAAGATACTTTTTCTTTGCTATTTATCTTATATTCCTTTGATAATATAGGCAGGGTAGCTGTTTCTGTCTTTGTTCTAGGATGTTGTTTGTTTATTTATGCATTTACATAAAGGAAAAAAATAATGTTTCAGAGTAACCCACTGCCTTTTCAGCTCAGAAGAAAAATTGGAGGAAGAAGGAAAGTAAACTTAATGATACTGTGTAATTGACTTGGGTTTTTACCAACTCTCAGACTGTAAATTTTTGAGGCTTTTGTGAGAATAAACATATTCTTTTTATTTCTACCTTAAAATACTAAAACTTCTACAAATAAATTTGACCTGCTGTAAACTGAGTTTCAGCAGAGTGCACTATGCATTGACTTTTATTAAAATATACTGGAAATTAAAGGGTTAGTTATCCATATCCCATGTGTATTTCTGCTTTTTGTGTTTTGTTTTGTTTTGTTTTATTTCCCAGCAGGCTCAGCATGAACTCTCCTGCTAAGGGCTAAGTTCTTAGGTCTGTGAAATTAAGAGTATAAAACTTACTTACAGGCAGTCCAAATGAGCTTTTATGCAAACTCTCAGTCTTGATATAGTCTTCTCCAACCCTGTTTTTTTCCTATTAATCTTTAAGACACCATCAGTATGACACTGGCTTTGTGTGAGTGTGTTTGCGAATGTATATGCGAGTCGCTAGTATAGAATCATAGATTGAATCATAGAGTCATAGAATAGCTTGGATTGGAAGCTACCTTAAAGATCATCTAGTTCCAACCCCTCTGCCATGGACAGGATACTATAATGGAGAAAAATTGTATTTTCATTTTTCACATTAAAAAAACAAAACTGATAAGAAGAATTAATAATAAAATGAAAACCTGAATAAAAGATTTGACATGATCATAATAAAATAATTACACTCCTATGAATTAGGTTTTCTGTAAGGAGAAGAGCTTAAGGGTGGTTGACTGAATTCTTTAACCCTACCAAGACTGGGAATATGTGCATGCAGATAAATCTAAGTCATGCTGGGATTTGGTCCTGCCTGTAAATACATATATGTATTCCTGTGTGATCTACTCTAGATGATCCTGCTCTGGTAGGGGGGTTGGACTAGATGGTCTCTAGAGGTCCCTTCCAACCCCTGCCTTTCTGTGAATCTGTGAATGAAGCTGAAATAAGAAACAATTGGTGGAATTGAACTTCCAGTTCACAGTTTCTGAAATGCGCTGTGAAAATAAATTCTGGGTCTTTTTTTGATCTGTGTAGGAAAAAGAACGTGCCAGCATTAAAGTGTCAGCCACCTTTCTATGTATTTACATTTTACAGTGTAAGGCTAAATATATAGGTGGAATATTGAATATATGAATAGACTAATACAAGATGATTTGAGCTACATTTTAAATTTTTACTGGGGTTTGTGATTGGGTTTGCAGTGAATTGTGTGGATTCCCTGGTGTCTTATAAGATAAAAGTCCATATGGTGGTCTTGCCTGCTGACAGGACACTAGTAAAATCTCTCTCCCTTATGATAAGAAAGTTTTTAGGGACTTTGTTATCTTTAGGACCTCCCCTGGTCTTGAAATTTGGTTGAAATTAAGAAACAGAGTGAAAAGTTCGACAAGACAATGAAAGGGAAACAGAAATAGTAATATACATTGTATATATATAGTTAAATAACAGTTATGCCTCATTTCTTTAGGGAACAAAGTTAAACTGCATGTTTTTTTCTTCAGGTACAGTTTTTAAGTTCTTGGATGAATTGGGAGAAAATAACTGTCCAGTTGCATAATTCTTGGGAGACAGGCACTACGTCTTTTCAGTTCTTCATTTACACCATCTGGTACATCTTAGAATTTTTTGGAATGTGAGTATCTTGAAGACCTGACACAATCAGATGGTATAGTAAAGGGTATTGTGAACTAAATAGGAGAGAGATATTTCCTTTCAGTTTTGATATGTGTTGCACCAGAACAACACAGGAAGGATAAGCTTCCAGTGCAAGTCTAAGTGCAGACAAGAAGCCTCCTGTCTCTGGCATTTTGAAATGTCTGTTTGGATTGAATGTCATGCAAAGTAAAGTGAACAAGAAGATGGGCTGAAAACTTGCTGGCTAGTTCTCATTCAAAGTAGGTAAATAAATACAGGTCTGCGATTTTTCTTTTATTTGCTGGTATTTGGGTTTTGTTTGATTTTGGGGTTTGTTTGTTTGTTTGTTTGGGGGGGGGTTGTGGGTTTTTTTGTTGGTTTTGTTTGTTTCATTTTTTAAACATTGATATTAAATTTGTTTTCTGTGTATAATGATCTTGCATGTGAATGGCAGTAACTACTTGTACAACCACATTTTTTCCCAGGTGCTCTAATTCCTTAGTTTTATAGTTACTCCTGCATTAAGTAGATAGTCCCTGGAGTCATGTGAAGCAGTTGGAGTTCATGTGTATCTTTTCCCCACATTTCCATTATGATTTTTACAGTGAGCTGGTTTATTGACAAAGCAGTTAAGAAATAGGGATTAAATGAATTTATCTATTTGAAATATATAAAGTTATTTAAATTGTGTGATTTAGAAATCTGCATATACTTACATAAAATTTATAAATTTCATATACATTAAACAAATAAGTACAAAACAAATATGATGGCCAGTAGAGCTTCTTCGTACTTCTGAAGACAAGCTTCCAAAAATCAGAAATATGAAGATTCTAATCTGATACAGGACAAAATTATGAAGTAACATAGAAATATTTGTGCTAGCTATATGTGAGGAATTGGAGATCAAGAAGTCCAGTAACTAGAACTAAAAATCACATGCTATGGCTATACATCATCTGTCAGCTGGGGAGTGTTTCAGCAGTGGGACTTGATTGTCTACATTGTTGAAAATAATCAGGATCATCATAAGCAATTTTTTGGTCTCTTCTTACACCACCTCTGATTCCCAGGTACCCTACATGAGCATGTGCCAGAAGTTTGGCTACGGCCTGAAGAGAAGGACCTGGGGCTGTTAGTGGACAGCAAGTTAACCATGAGTCAGCCATGTGCACTCATGGCCAGGAAGGCCAATGGTATCCTGGGGTGCATTAAGGAGAGTGTTTCAGCAGGTCGAGGCAGGTCATCCTCCCTCTCTACTGTGCCCTAGTGAGGCTGCATCTGGAGTGCTGTGTCCAGTTCTGGGCTGCCCAGTTCAAGACAGACAGGGAACTACTGGAGAGAGTCCAGAGGAGGGCTACGAAGAGGATTAGAGATCTGGAACATCTCTCTTATGAGGAGAGGCTGAGAGAGCTGGGTCTGTTTAGCTTGGAGAAAAGGAGACTGAGGGGGATCTCATCAATGCTTATAAATACCTAAAGGTCGGGTGCCAAGAGGATGGGGCCAGACTCTTTTCAGTGGTGCCCAGCGACAGGACAAGGGGCAGAGGACACAACCTGGTGTATAGGAAGTTCCACCTGAACATGAGGAAATACTTCTTTACTGTGAGGGTACCAGAGCACTGGAACAGGCTGCCCAGAGAGGTGGTGGAATCTCCTTCATTCAAAACCCCCCTGGATGCATACCTGTGAAATCTGCTCTAGGTGAACCTGCCTTGGAAGGAGTATTGGACTACATGATCTCCAGAGGTCACTTCCAATCCTGACCATTCTGTGATTCAGGTTGCTGGGAGAGTTTAGCAATATGAATAGAAGACTTGCTACTGAATGGCCTCTGCACTAAGCATACCACAGGCACATTTTTCTATCACTGTAAGTAGAATTTCTAAACTGTTCTATCTTGCATTTTATAGTGCAAATCATTCTTCATACGGTGGTCATCTGGACTTTCTTAGTATCTTTTCTCTGAAGACAAACTGTGTCCAAAACAGAATGCTGCCAAGAATAGTATGAATTTTATTAGTGGCAGTATGGCATGATTGGGTTTCAAGTCAAATTTTCAAGTAAAAAAACCAACCCAAAACTCATATATGTCTTCCTCAGAGTTCTTAACTAGTAGAACAATTCTACATAAGTGCCTTAGGAAAAAAGAAGATCAATTTTATGCTCCATTCACTTCATAAGTGCTGAAACCTCGTACAAAGAAAAAAATAAATTTACCAAGAAAAAAATAGAAGTGATAAATAAGTGATAATTTACTAATTTTCATCTTTACAAAACTAGAAATAGTTAATAGTATTACTGCCTTTGGGAATAAATGCTAACTTATCACAAATTCCTGTAAAGTATGTTTATAGAAGCTCTTGCTCCAAATTGAACTTCAAATGGCCTTTCTGCAGAATTAAACACTTCAAATGTATGTCATAATATCAGTTAAAAACAAATCTCGAGTTAATAACTGATGCCATTAAATTGTGTATGGTTGAATAGAGTAATCTTTCAGTAAATCTTAGGGGAAAATTAGTAATAATAAAAATTCCCATTAAATTTTTAACAATTAATTGTTACCTACTTATGAAGTTTTCAAATCCTATTTAATTATAATAAAAATATTAGAATTGTTTTCTCTGAAAAAAATAAATGGTCTTTTATAATATAGCAATTACATTCCCAACTGAATACAAACACATTTTGCTTTCAAAAGCAACTTCTATATTTGGCTATTAATATTCTATTATTTTAATATATGCAAAGTTATAATCCATGGAATCAAGATTTAACTTGTGCTTAGCTAAAGGAAGATAAAACATAATGTAAATTATAAAAACTCTTTAAAACTTTCTGATGCCTTTGGGGCAATGTTCTAGAGGAAAATACGGCTTAAATGATGAAAGATATTTTCCTTATTTTCAGTGCTGGAGAACGGTTTGGAGTTTGCACTGTCATTTATGCATCTCTTGGTAGACTTAATAATTTTG
>NW_010258861.1:23652-28481 GCF_000690775.1 Eurypyga helias
CTCATAGCATTTGCTTGAATGAAGAGGCTTGTAGGATTGTTGTTCTGTTTTTGAGAGTGGAAACCTTGGCTATTCTTTTTCATTTACCAATGGACTTTGAAATAAAGGGAAAAGAAGGGAAACTTAGGCTGTAACCTTTGTCTGATGCCAGCATAATCTGACTTTTATTCTGGCTTGTCTCAGCCTGGTTTAGAAATAAAATTGGTTTTAGACATTCTGAACTAAACACAGTTTGTCTAGAATGAATTAGAACATATAGATGGTCACACAAATCTCAAATGAACAAAAATTTGATTCCCATGTTGAATAAATATACAGAAATCATACTTCTTGGATTTATTGTAAAATATATAATTGCAAAGAATAAAAATGAACTCTGCCTCTTCCCATACAATGATTATTCCAGGTTATGCACAGGTTAAAATACCTGTAGAAAAAATTTTCAAGAGACATCTTAATTTTCATGTAGTTGAAAGAAGAGATCTAAGTAAAGGACAGAGGCGAGGACTGAGAGCGAGATAACCCAATAAATAGATCTTTTCAGCACCAGTTAACTCTATCATTTGCATTTCCTGAAGACAGCAGGTTACAGACTGATGGCTACTTTGGTGACAGATACTACTTTATTTGACCAGCACATACTCTTCTAGGATTTTGCTACTATCTCCTGGACTTAATTTTTACCTTGTGATTTTGTTTCTATTTCATCTCTATGCACATTTTAATGTAAAAAAAAGAAAAATAAAATTTGAAATCAAGGTTTTCCTACTTGTTGTATTAACAGGGTTTTTTGTTGGCATTAATTATATAATTTTCTCTTTCTCAGAATAAATTACTGTGGCTCTAATTTACTGATATATGAAATAATTCCTTTCAGTTCATTTAAAAAACTGTAAAAGTTTGCTTTTATTGTTGTCTTAACCATTGCCACCCTTATATTTTTTCTGGTTTTAAGTAGATTTCATTATTTATTCTTACAGTAGTGCTTCAGCTTTGAGTAGTTTCACGTCAAGATTTATAAACCCTCTTCATTCAAATGTTTGGTGTCTTTGAGTGTATGACACCTCTAAGAACTACCAGGACTTTCTTTTCTTTTCAAATGTAGCCTTCTTCCATACTAAGAAAATAAAAAGAAGCCTAAAATCTCTATTAAAGTGTAATGCAACACAGGAAGTTTAGACAAGATAAGCCATGTGCCAGCATCAGATCTGGTTTATGTCCAAAAACTCTAAAATTCCTCAAAATCATGGTTTTCTTTCCTTTGAGTAACCATATACAATGTTTGTAATTTAAAAAAAAAAAAAAACAAAACCCACATTTTGAACTGAGAAGGGTAAATTGTTTGAGCATCCACATACAAATATTAAAAAAAATCAAACAAACACAAAACCAAAACCAAACAACTAAACATTTAAAACTAGTTCAATAGCTAGAAGTGAAAATGGGTTATGTAACTAGCTGAGTGTCTCTATTACCATTTGGCTTTCTACTAGGTATTTTATGCAGTTAATATGGGACTTTTTTACCCAATTACCCTGTGGTAAACTGTGTTATGTATAAATCATAAGCAACTGTGATATGTCTAATATATATTTAAACATACTAAGATGGGCCAAGCTTATTATTCATCTAAGAAACATCTATAGCTATTTAGAGAAATAATATTGCCTCCTTCAGAGGGATTTTATCAGCACATATTATGCTTTGATATTTAAATGAAAGTCCTCATATGTTTTAGGAAGTACTGTATTGAGCACACAGTTGGTTTTGAAATGTAAACTTATAGAATAAAAATTGCTAACCAATCAACAATCTTCTCCCATACGGTTGTACTTAATCACACAATCACTAAGGTTCAAAAAGACCTATAAGGTCATCTAGTCCAACCATCAACCCAACACTATACCCATACCCACTAGACTGTGTCGTCAAGCACCACATCTACACACTCCTTGAACACCTCAGGGATGGTGACTCCACCACTTCCCTGGGCAGCCTCTTCCAACACCTGACCACTCAGTGAAGAAGTTTTTCCTAATATCAACTTCCCCTGACACAACTTGAGGCCATTTCCTCTTGTCCTGTCACCAGTTACCCAGGAGAGCAGACCAGCACCCGCCTCCCTACAACCTCCTTTCAGGGGGCTGTAGAGAGCCATCAGGCCTCCCGTCAGCCTCCTGTTTTTCAGGCTAAACAACCCCAGCTCCCTCAGCTGCTCCTCATCAGACTTGTTCTCCAGACCCTTCCCCAGCTTTGTTGCCCTTCTCTGGACATGTTCCAGCATCTCTATGTCCTTCTTGGAGTGAGGGGCCCGAAACTGAACACAGGACTCAAGGTGTGGCCTCACCAGTACCCAGTACAGTGGCACAATCACTGCCCTGCTCCTGCTGGCCACACTGTTCCTGATACAGGCCAGGATGCCGTTGGCCTTCTTGGCCACCTGGGCACACTGCTGGGTCATATTCAGCTGCCATCAACCAACACCCCCAGGTCCTTTTCTGCCTGACAGCTTTCCAGTCACTCATCCCCAGGCCTGTAGTGCTGCTGGGGGTTGTTGTGACCTAAATGCAGGACCTGGCACTTGGCCATTTCCTCACCTGCGCACACAGGGATGGGATTCAGAGATCTTTGAGACAATGGAAGTGATAGTAATCAGCATTTATGGAGTACAGATGTGCCCAGGAAGCATTTAATAGCTCTACAATGCAAGGCTGCAGGCACTCCTTATAGGAGAAAAGCAAACCTTACGTAGTAGGTACTCAAGGCTCTGCAGGATGTCAGCAGGCAGCAGCCAGGTTCCCAGAGCACTGAACACCCCATCCCAGACGTTACAAAGTGTACAAGAGACATGTCATGTAAGAAACCAGCTTCCCCCCAGCTCCAAGGTACAGTAATTAAGGGCTCCGGACCTTTGGGTTTTCTTCTAGGCTGCAACAGATGCAGAGATCTCCCAAAAACACAGGATTTGAGAACTTCCTCTAACAATTTTTAAGTCCATGAGATCTTAATTGACTGTTAGAGCAAGGGGGCATTTTCCACCAAGTCAACTGCAGAGCTGAGAACAGCACATTCCTCAGCTTGAGTCAGTGCTTTCATTGAAAATTAGCATCAGTCCTAGATTTAAACAAAACCTGGTTTGGAGGGATTTTACACAGCACAAAGTCTTCCAAGGGCCTTGCAAGAGTGGTCTGGATGACAGATAGGGAGAACAAAGTCCAGTTTTAAAGCAAAGGGAACATACCACAGTGATTAGTCAACTGTCTTGGCAAGCTCCTTGGCCAACTTCCTCCGTACACTTTGATGTATCCAAAATTCTTTAGTCTTTTATGTTAATGTGATTACCTGTGAATGCGTGTTAAGTTTTAGCACTATGAGGTCTCATCTTAATTTTCTAAAATGAAAGAAGTTTTCTAGTGCTTTATTTTAGTTTTGATATTGAGTGCTTTAAAAAAAAATAGTTCATGTTGGAAATAAATTAGCAGTACATTAAGTGACTGAAGGACCTTTCATATGGAAAATACATTCAGATATATGGCTGCACAAAGCAAAGTAATGATTGAAACAAAGATCTGATTTACTCATTAGAGAAGTCAATGTATTCATAATTACTTTTATTTTTTTCTCCCATTTATTTTCTACTGAGGGAAAACAGGAAACACTGTAATGCTTTAGACCAGATAACTGCTATTGCTTTCATAATTTAAAACATTCAGGAAGCTCGTGATACAATGACCCAAAGATTCATCCTGCTTAGGGGGAACTGCATGGCTTTGAGCTGTTATACAGGATCCTAAATCATGTCTGTTCTAGCATTGCTTTACTGGTAGGAATATTAAAGGCAAGCCTACATGATTTTGACAGCAAAAATCCTTGGAGGCACAGTAAAATAACAAAAATTATCAAAGATATCGGATTATTCTTCTCTTTCATCAACATCGGTGTAACTATGTAACTTCGCTACCTGAGGCAACTGTTCCTGGTCATTTTTGTAACAAGACTTTGTGAGAATTAACTTAGTTGAAAATTATAGGTTCCAGGGAGTATAAATCTTTCAGTGCCATATTGTGACCAAGAAAAAGCAGTAAAAAACATACTTATGGAGAATTAGTGGCTGAGATGTAGCTTTTCAGTTTAAATCAGGTAAAATGCTCAGAATATGATCACATAGCATTTTACTGGTTTCATTTCATTTACTGGTTACATTTTCCTAAATGTAGTGGTGACTAGACTGACCTGGTATAGCATGAAGCCACTGTACTTCTTAGGCTACTGTTTGAATGGGGTGCCAGGCACACAGGTAGCTTCCACTGAACTGATGCAAAAAAAAAAAAAAAAAGCAAGTCCTTATAGTAAGTCAATCCTCACCCAAATTACTGTTGAAGACATAATGCAATGACACCATAATTTAAAATGAGCTATGGTCTTCTGTTTTTCTTCCTTGTGTGTCATTGTACAGTTTCTATTTGAATTTGAACAATAAAGCTTTACTGTAGTCATAATCCTGTGCTCATCCTTTCCTGAGACAAAGAATGTTGATATCTGTGGTGGGTTCAGTCAGGAAGGAGTTAACTCTCTTTATTGTGGCTGCTAGGAAGCTGTGTTCTTGGATGCAGAGAGCAGCACTGATAAGTTCTTAGCTGGCACTGGGGAATGCCTGCACCAGATTCAAGGTCTTTCTCTGCTTCTGATCCTGCAGCTGCGTTCCCAGCCCTTGCTGTCTCGCTACAGGCAGTGTAGGGGACACACAGTTCAGACAGCTGACCCAAACTGACCAAGGAAGTATTTAATTCCGTAGTATGTCATGCTCGGGGAAGAGGCAAGGAGGGGGT
>NW_010258861.1:28508-28876 GCF_000690775.1 Eurypyga helias
CGCTTGCTAACCCTCTCCTGACTCCTGCATTAGCTGCTTTGCTAACTCCTGTGCTGGCTCGTTCGGGAGGGAGTTGGTGGGTTTGTTTAGTTTTCCCTTTTTGGCACCCAACACGGGGCTTGAAGGGTTGAGATAAGAACAGGCCTGCTTACTGTGTGTTAAAATGAAAGTGTGTAATAAGTGCTGGTTATAGAGATGTTATGATGGCTGGGCTGGTCCGCAAGTTCTTTGCTTTTCAAGTTGTTGATAGAACAGTGAGATTTACTGCCCTGTGTGCTCCCTATACTACTGATCACATATGCTCTGACTATACGGAAGAGTCTTATTTGGCTGGTCTGTATACTACTGGGTTGATTTTATATTCAGCA
>NW_010258861.1:29177-32369 GCF_000690775.1 Eurypyga helias
GGAACACTGCCCCATCTGTGGCTGGGTCTTGGGGCAGAGGCAGGCCCTGTGTGCCAGCTCTGTCCCCCATGACTACATCACCGCTCACAAGTAGTCCACCCCTGCAATGATTCCACCATTGCGGCAACATCAGTATCCAAGGTACGCTTTCTTAAAGTCATGTCAAGAAAGGATGAATAAAATATTTTCAAAACAAAATTTTGAAATCTGATTCTAATCAACATGGTATCTCTGCACTATCCATTCACTGTGTAATTAACTAAAAAAGAAAAAAAGAGGCAGGTTTTGTGCATTATAGATGTGTTCTTTCAAAGAAAACATTTCATCAGTTGAAATGCTTTAATTCACTTTGATAAGGTCTATTGAAAATCGTCTTTCAAAAGAATCTCTGAAAGGTTTGCATTATAATTTAATATTAAAAAGTTTATTGAAGGAAAAAAAAAAGAAAAGAAAGGGAAAAGGAAAAACGCTCTGCTTTCTACAGGTAACTTAGAAAAATGTAAACTAACAGTGAATAACATTGGTCTTAATCTTCTTTTATTTTCACTGTGTCCCATTCTACATTATGCTCATGAACTAACTCCTAAATACAATGTATGCCCACACACCATAGATATACTGTAGAAAATTATTTTGAGATGCTACACCATTTAAATCCATGTGCAGATGTACAAGAAAAAATTCAGTGTTTTGGAAATATATTGGAGAACTTCCTTATTCAGTGTCATTTACTGTGTTAGAGCAACTGAAAGATAGATTTAATGTAAAGCAGTAATTAAAGTTCTTTCTGCAGGCTAGGCTGACTTGGCAAAGCATGGTGTCACTGTTTTGATTAGGCTAGAGTTTGAATGTGGTGCCAGACACACAGTCAGCTTCAGCTGAACTTGTGGAAAAAAAAAAAAAAAGGAAGTCCTTATTGTAAAGAAATTATTGTCCAAATCACTGTTGAAGTCATAATGCTAAGACACCGTAACTTAAAATGGGCTACAGTCCACTGCTTTACTCCCCTATGTGGCATAGTTTCCTATGCTGTGTTTTATTCTGAGAAACAATGCCACCAGTTTGGTAAGAGATTTTGGAGTTGTGTTTGGTATATGAAGATTTATCCAAATGTCTTACAAATAATTTTGTCTCCATGTTTCATTCAGATTAGTAATAGTAGTAGTAATAGTAGTAGTAGCATCTGGTATTCAATTAGGGCTGTAAGAAATCTCAGTTTAACAGAGAAAATTATTGGAGGGGATTTTCAGAGAAACATCCCAAAACATGTAACATGCAGTGAAACTTTCACTGCTTAGCAGTGAGCTGGTTTGAGTGAATTTATAAACCTAATGGGTTATGGAAAAGAACTTACCTTCCATTGGCCTTCTTCCTGGGACACAGTTGTTCTCTGAACCAGGGATAGGAATTTGCCAGTTGGTCATTTCCCTATGCTTTCTATTCCTTACTGTTCCTGGATTTTGTCAATGCCTATTGGATTTCACACCAAATATAGTTCTGTTCTATTTTAGGGAATAACTAATTGTTGAGGTATGTGTGACAAATGTATTTTAATTTCAGAGGAACTTCTCCTGAATAACCCCTAAACAAATCTGTTCCTATATAGAATGCTATACAGAACTTAATCTGTTTATAGGAAATTAAATGACACATAGATAAACCCATGTTTAAAAGCAGATTTATCCATGCTGGATTTCTCTGCACAGCTGAAATTTCTAGGTTTTGTCCCTATGAAGACTCCATTATGAGGCTTTTTACTTGAGGAATACACCATGGTATGTTATCATTAGTCATATTGTTGTAGAATATTTTCTCTTAGGAAACATGGAAAACACATTAGTGACTCAAATGAGATGCACATGTTAAAACTCATCAGAGAACACTGTCACCTGTATTTACTAGCTAGCCAAAACCACAGATTATTTTACAGTGTGTTAGGATGTAGCATAGTGTAGGTCAGCTCAAATTCACTCATAACTTGGAGAGGTTAAATGGATAATAACAGTTTGGTGTTTTTATGTTCCCCAGTGAACGGACAAACCATAAATAACAGTCCAATGCAAAAGACACTTGTAATAGCACACTCCAGGGTTGTACCAAGAGGTTGATTGGTGTTTGATCTCTTTGGAGCAACAAGCTGTTTACCATCTAGTAGAAATGGCAGACAGATGGCAGACAGCCTAGCAAAGAGATATTTAGATATTCAGGGAAGCAGAAAAAGGATTATTTTAGTTAAGAAGAGTGGTCAGCTCAAAGAAGGAATAGAAGGGAATGTGGGAGGAAAAATTAAAATTTTCTGGATACCCAGGAGACTGGAGATGAGTTTGCCTGTAAGAACTAATGTAGCACTAGAAGAGGGTCACCACAGTCCATTCATTAACAGAGTAGGTCTCTCTAGATGGTGTTTTCTGTGGCAAACTGTCCCACACATGCAAGCCTTGAAGCTGTGTACAAAGTCTGAAACATTAACTATTATGTATAAGGAATTAACA
Source organism: Eurypyga helias (assembly GCF_000690775.1). Classification (NCBI taxonomy): domain Eukaryota; kingdom Metazoa; phylum Chordata; class Aves; order Eurypygiformes; family Eurypygidae; genus Eurypyga; species Eurypyga helias. The sequence continues at coordinate 31,670 of NW_010258861.1, forward strand.
GAAAAATAGTTAAGTAAAAAAGTGTGAGAAAAAAAGAAAATTTATCTGATTAGAATTAATTGTCTGAGTGGGCTCTCATTTTTCATAGAAAAAAAATTTACAAACTTTTTTTTCCCTTTCTTCCTTAATTGAAAGTGAATTTAATGTGATTTAAAGTACCTGGAAAAGAACAAGATATTCTTTGTCTATCTGTGTAGTTTGGAACACTCTAACAGGAATGTTTTCTTTAAAAATACTTCTTCCAAAGCACGCAAAAGTTAATAGTGTGTGACTCCAGTGCAGCTGAAGAGACAGGTGAAAAAAATGGCACCAAAAAGGAAAGAGAAGTACGTTTCAGCAAAACATAGTAATTCAAAGGCAGTGTAGCATGCAGGGATGTGCAGTAAGGTATGCAAACCTGAACCTCAAGACTTCTACGAAGTGTGTAAATGTTTCTGCTGTAAATACTAGTACATTTTTTCTTTAATTTTAGATATATCCATATATAATTTATTATAAATACCAAATTTATATGGAGATACTGTCTCTATTTAAAATTTCCCCTGCTCAAATCAGTTTTCATTTTCAGAAAATTAGTAAATCTGCACAGGCATTCCTTTGAAATACAAAGATACATATTTCTATATGTAACGGGCTTTTCTAGTTGATCTTCCTAAATATTTTTTAGTTTTTCTTTGGATATCATAGAATCATAGAATGG
>NW_010258862.1:0-38710 GCF_000690775.1 Eurypyga helias
CATCTTTCAGCAGTGACCCTGCAAGAAACAGCATGCTTTTACTCAAGAGCAGCCACTGTTGTCATGAGGATTTCCCCCAGCTCGAAGGACCTGTGCACAGCCCAACGCCATTGGGAAGCAGTCTCCAGATCCATTGAACTTCCTTCCTTCTAAGCAGTTTATGCCCCACCGGTCCCAGCCACTCACAGAGACTTTTGCTAACAGATTACCAGATTGCTGAAGTTAATCAACTCATCCTTTAAAGTATTTTATTCCTTAAGTGTTCCACCTCCGTATCTGATAAAGACATGACTTTCAGTAAGATGGGATGATCCTGCTTCTTCTGACATCCACAGCAGATTTAAATTCATCAAAGCAACCTTTCTCCCCATCATGCCAACACCCATCAGGCATACTTTACCAAAGCATTTATGTTTTGCAAGCATGAACACAAGAGAAGAATCTCTCCCTTTGTCAGACATGGACTTACCCTTCTTGTCTCTGACAACGTGTACCGCAGAGGAAAGCTGAGAGAATGAAGCTCTGTGCGATCCAGCAACTTTTATACCGTTTCTGGTTTTCCCAAGTGGGAAGTGAGGCATCCAAAGGAATGGTGATAGGTTTATTTACTAAACTAACTGTCCTCCTTCAGCCCACTTGTCCTGACTCATCGAATCAGAGCAATGCCTCTCCACTGCATCACTTCCTAGCCTACCTGCAGTTTGGCTGCAGGAATCACACGTGAGCCCAGCTCCCATGGTTGATTTTCAAGGTAGGACTGTGGGCCTCCAGCTAGCACCCACTCCAGCTGGGAGATGCTGTGGGATGTTGACTGACAGCAGAAGGGGCTGTGGAAAATTGTGTTTATTGCGTGTTACAGTCTAAGGAGATACCCAAGGGAACAAATGGAGGGGGCTGCGCTGGGTAGGACTGCTCTCACCAGGGCAGCAAAGGAATCTCACATGCCTGGACTTTCCACTACACCAACCAAGTGTTGATCATGATTTTTGTTTGCGCACACCACTACGTACAGTACCGAGGTCAGTCAGGCTTCACAATGCCTTTGGAAAGAGGGGTGAGGTCTATTTTGTAAAGGAGTTGAAATGCTGCAGGTAGAGGGTACCAGCTCCAGCATCCATCCAGTGTATCAGCATCTTGATGGATATTAACCAGAAGAATTAATTCATCCCAGTCTGCGAGATGGCTCTGGTGTTTCTGAAGAAGCAATAAGATCTGAGCATGCCCTCTCAATAAGGTCAATAAGATCTCCGGTCACCCTGAGAGCTGCTGAAACTTGGCTCCTGGCTTTCTTTGTCCTGGGCCATTCCTGGGTGCAGGGACGTTCAACAACAATGCTCCCACCTCCTTGAAGTGGGTCCCCAAGCTTTCTGTTAGCACCCTGCAGGCAATGGGGCAGTGTTCGTGCAATTCCCAGTCACTGGTATTTTAGCACTCCATGACTTTCCGTAACAAAATCCCAGGCAACTCAGCTGTTCCAGTGGTAGCAGTGGCTGGAGGAGCTTGTCTGGATATGTTTTGACAATGCTTGCATCCCTGGGGTCCCCAAGAGGGGAATACAGAGGGTAGAGGGACATGTAAATGTGAAGCTCTGTTACCCGCTACAGGTGTGGGTCACTCCTGTCTCTTCAGGGACACTCCCAGGCATCTGTCATCTGCCTCACATAGAATAGTTGAGGCAGAGAAGGTTTATTTTCCTTTGCCTGCTAATTGCCAGAATATACCACATCAAAGACATCACTTCCCACGGGGAAACTCCCTCTAAAGACTCATACCTGGAGCTGTGTTTTATTTCTGTGGGAATGCGAAGATCCCTAGTTACCCCAAGCTTAAAACATCAGCCTTTGTAAGGGGCTTTCTGAAGTCCTGTCCTTGCCACTGGCTCTACTAGGGGTTCAGAGCTGGAGTGAGGGTTGAGGACCCCTCATTTCTCTTCCACAGCTGCTTGGTGCACCAAGAGCTCTTGCACCATGCACATGCAAGGGCCTCAGCTTCACACCTTGTAACAATACCTTGTAATCCTTTGTACTAGAATTTTGCCTCTTTTGTCTCCTAACTTATTTAAAACTTCCTTGGGCATTGGATGACATTTTATGAGTTAGAGGGACTGCAGTGTATCTTATCTGATGAGCAAAAGTCAGGATCATGACTAGCAACAGACATTAAAAGAGGACCTAAGAAGATTTAGTGAATCCAGCATTTCTTCTACAGGTGGATTTTCAATGCACTTGTGCCCTGGAGTGTTATTACAACTTCACCAGCTCAGAATAAAACCATAATAATGGAAATAATGCAAAATCCAACCACTCAGACATTGAAGCTCTCTAGAGCTGCAAGTTTTATTGTCTTGTGCATGCAGGAGACAATTGAGGCAGATAACCGGCATATGAAACAACCCTGGCTGGAAGGTACTGGTACACACCACCAAAGGTTCTGGTCAGCTGGAGAGCTGAGCAGAAAAATCCCATGGAAGAGATAAAGGGAATAATGCAAATATTCTTAAATTTAATAGAGAAAGAAATGTGAGGCATGTTTTTATCTTGGGATTTCTTGATCCAAGAGTCCTTTCTGCAGACATTACTTGTGTTTAGCCTGCGGTGGCCAGGAGATTGGCTGGGTCTCCTGATGAATGGACAGACCTCCAGAACCGGATGAACCACCTCCACCACCACCTCCCCCCCCTCCTCCTCTGCTGCCACCTCCAATACAGATGGGGCCTTGGCCCTGGTGGCCTGAACCACCTCCTCCTCCACCACCACCTCCACCAATGCAGATGGCTCCATGGCTCTGGTGGCCTGAACCACCTCCTCCTCCACCACCACCACCTCCACTAATGCAGATGGGGCCTTGACCTTGGTGGCTTGAACCACCACCCCCGCCTCCCCCTCCTCCACCACCACCAATACAAATGGGACCTTGACTTTGGTGCCCTGAGCCACCTCCACCACCTCCTCCCATGCTACCGCCTCCAATACAGATGGGGCCTTGACTTTGATGGCCCGAACCACCACTGCCTCCACCACCACCACCTCCTCCTCCTCCAATAATGCAGATGGGTCCTTGGCCCTGGTGGCCTGAACCACCACCACCTCCTCCACCACCACTGATGGATCCTTGGCTCTGATGGCCTGAACCTCCTCCAAAGGAGGATGGTGCTATGTGGGTCTGGTAAATAGCACCACCACCACCACCGCTGCCACTGCTGCCTCCTCCTCCATGGCAGGACGATCCTTGGGTCTGGTATCCTAGAGATCCTCCTTCACCACTGCTGTGGCAACATCCTCCTCCACCACCCCCGTGGCATGAACCTCCTCCACCACCACTTCCATGGCATCCACCAGACTGCTCAGAGATCCCTTGGCCGTCGCCCTTCTGCTGATGGGAACCCATTGTTCCAGGCGTCAGGGAGTCCTTCAAAAGAAAGAAAAAGCAGACCTTAGCGAACCCAGGGAGAGGAAAGCTTGTGCTACTGTGCCTCCCCATCCCCTTCCAAAGGCAGGCTGATGATAGAGGAAAATTTATTCTGTTCCCTTTTTGCAACTCTGCCTCCACCTCTGATAGCTAATGCAAAAAGGTTTTGACAACCTCAGGAAATTCTAAATTAAAACAATTACCAGGAAGGGCCTGGGAAGTTTTCATTTCTTTCTATATCCTTTGACCAGGTCTTCTACATGACCTTCTCTACCCATAAATAACTGGTCTTCTCTTTTCCAGGACAGCTGCAACTGTAATAATTCCTTAATAATTACTTCTTGCAGCAAGTTGTCAGGGTGGCATGCCACTGCAAGAGGTACACAAGGCCATGGTACACCAGAATTACCCTTATCCAAATGTGGTTTGGGAATTTTGAAAGGGATGTAATGCTTGATATTAAGATTCCTTATCATACAAGAAACAAAGAACATGGGACATCATTTGAATAAAAATATTGTCATTACACTTTGAAGTTCTTCAATCTCAGTTTCAAAAGAGCACTGCGACTGTTTTATTTCTTCCTAAAAATTAGAAGAAAAAGAAACAGCCAGTGGAAAAGATATCAACAATGAAAAAAAAAGCAGCTGCACCAAGATTCAGTGGAATAGTCTAGGTAACCATTTGCAAGGGCTTGATGAGTGGTCAAAAGAGAACCCTTTCCAATTTAGATAAAAGGCTGGAAAATGGGAATCGACTCCCAATTTGTATTTCAGTTCCTTTGTTTCCCTCTCTGCTAAATACCAGCAAAAACTCTTTTTCCCATCCTTTTTCTTAAAATTTATATTCCAAGAGTATTTAGGAGCTGCCTGTACACAGTGGTACCACACGGTGTTGAGCTCAGAGGAATTAAAGGGTCTCCAAAGACTATGCTTCTTATGTACCAGCTCTTCTCCTTTTCTGTGTGATTAAGTAATCCCACAGACTGAAACATAAGGGGAAAAAAAACCCCAAAACCCACACCCAAAACAAAAAAACCCAACCTGTAAGTAAGGAGGAATATGTGGACCATGAGACCCAAAAGCCATATTTACTCCCACTATTCTAGTTTAGTATATCAAGTCTAATGAGCCAAGTTAGTTTTCATCAGTAGCATGAAATATCTTACCGTGTCCCACGGCACGAACCAGTAGAAAGAAGTCAAATGGAGTGAGGAAAGCTGGTGTGTGAGAACTTTTATATAGTATCTAGTCCTCCTCTTGGAAAGAAACAGTGATTGATTTATTTACCAGCCAAACCCAACCACAACTACCCACTTACTTGGCATAATCTTGGGCTTGTAGTTTCTGATTGATATCTCCCTTCCACCACCTCTTTTGCTTTCAGCTATGTTCAAGCTATTGGATGACTCCACCTCCTACAAGTAAAATGAAGAAATGGGAAAAGCAGACATGTTCTTGGATTTTTCAGAAAAAACCAAGTGATTTGCCTTCACATCCCACCTACAGAGTGGTCCAATATTCCAGAAAGGAAATGTGAGGGTGGAAAGAGGAACTTTTGTCTTTATAGATGTAGATAATTTATCTCTCATTCTAGAAAATGTTTCTGAACACCCAGACGTGGCTCTGGCATGTCATTATACTGTGTTGTAACTGGAAGATTTGTAGGAGTGTATTATATGTTTCTAATGACACCCACGTTATTGCCAGGGGCTGTAGGGACACACATTGGATTCTGGTCCAATGAATTTAAGCTCCCCAAAAGACAACACACGCCTATAGAGCCAGGGGCTGAAGTGATGCAAATCTGGGAGGCTCCAAGTGATTTATGTCCTTGGAGAATTTGACCTATGGAGAGATGGGGGAAAGAAACCCCGACAGCCAAAGAAGCAGGGAAGTGGTCTTCATGTAGACTTGCAGTGGTGTAAGAGCACCTGGGTTAGGACTGTGACCTTTTTATTTTTAGTCATGCTGGCCTGCAGAGACCTGAGCACAAGAGCAGAGGGGCCGGTTGTCCTCCCTGACAGTTATGGCACTGAGCTGGCGGTGCTGCAAGAGCATGGTCACCACATCCCATCCCATCACAGGAGTCATCCACAGCCTTTGCCCTCAGGGTGGTAGACTGTCATCAACTTTATTGGTACTTACCAGTGTTTTTGATTAAACTGTGCCTGACATAGCCAGCGGACATGGCCAGCTTACATCATAATTTTAGCTTTAAAAAAAGTCCAAAAGTTATTTCATTGCTGTGTTTACTGGTAGTTGTATACACAATAGCCTTGAGGGATGCTTGGATGCTCTGGGCATTGATTGCATTGTCATAGACAGAGTGAACACGGCAGAAAAGGCGGAATTTGGAAAAAAAAATTCGGGACAATACTGGGAGTTTTATATGCAGTGGGCAGATACATATGCAATGGGCTCTCTTTAAACCTCTCAGGAACATATAAGAATAGGGAAACCCTCCTCTTGCTGAGAGAGCACCATTTATTGCAGGCTGGACACAGTATTTTGCTACATTTACTCACGGGTTTAGAGATAAAAAGGGTCATTTTTGCAATTCTCCTCTTGGAGCATTTCATCTATTGACTGTAAGGAATGCAGGGGATATACTCTGGATATACAGTTTGCTCACACTTTTCATGTCTTCCTTCTGCCAAACTGGCATTATTACAAACAGCAGCAGTGAGTTCCTCCAATAAAACCCTCCAGATTCAGTCAAGCTCTTAAGTGGCAGTGCTGGAAGGATATTCCACTCAGATGTAGCTGGTTGAGGCAACTGTACCTTGCTTTATTATTTCAGAGCCGCACTCTGTGGCAGAGAGCCATAGGCTGTGCCACCTGTAGTCTCTGCTAAGTGCCTCCTTCCTTGCTTTGCCTGTGTTTGTTTCCTGCCCTGGAGCAGGAGACCTGCTCAGCCCTATCTCATCTTTGCACTTACAGCTCTGAGACAATGCTCCATCAGTGGTGCGTGCCAGCCTGGCCGAACCCCCCCTGCTGCATGGCCACCCTCCTGGGAAGAGGGAGGCATAGTCATCAGTGGCAGAGGACAAGGGACCTGTTCCCCAGCATACAGTGCTCTGTGGAAGGCTCTCATCTGAATGGGATTTCATGGGACAGCTGCAGGGTTTCCCCTGTAAGAGGCCCAAAAAGATGTTTCCATACCCTATCAGCCAGCCTGAGTTTTCAAACGCTTGCAAAAACATGTAATTTGCAAAGCCATAGTTTGAGTAGAAGAATATTTATATCACTAGTGTGTTTTCTTTTATCCCAGCAAGGAGCTGGATGGTAGATATGATGTGTAAAAGAATGAAATTGGACAGCAGCCTGCAACCTTGGCGAGGAACCAAGGAGTGTGACTGTGACAAAATATCCCCCTACAATTATTGATTTTTATAAAATGTTTTCCTCAAACCCTGTTCATTGCTACCAGTCAAGAAGAGCCCAGAAGGTGCAATACTTCAGTATCTGGTGTCCCTTGTGTCAATCCCAAGTGATCCCGCACAAGGTACTCACACATATCCCACTGCTTGAGAGTATATGGATGAGTATCCAAGTGGGTAGAGCCAAATATAGCTACATAAAATAAAAATCACCTCCCCTTCCCGCCTGGTCTTTCACTAAGGTTTGGTGCTTTATTTCCTACAAAACAACCACTATGTTTACATCTAGAAACACTCAGCTGAGAAGATACAACTCTTAATGTGATGGACTCACAAACACAAGTAATGTCAAAGCCCCTCCGTGGTGTGCCTGAACCGGGAGGTAAGTAGGGCAGGGAAGATAGATGTCAAGGGATTCACTGTTTGTCTGAAAACCAAATTAAGGGCTGTGGCTGTAGCATATACTTAGCATTATCTAGAACAGCTTGTTTATCTCTACTGTTAAGATCAAGGGCAGTCAGGATGCAGTAGTAAGAGGTTTAACATGTTCTAGCACATAAAAGATGAGTCCTGGGTTTTTAGGTGAGCATTCTGGGGAGTGGGGCATAACAAAGCTTGATTTGGTTGTTCTAAATGAGGCTTGTTAGCTTGGCTGGATGGGTCAGAGCAACATGGAGGTGGTGGAACATGCTGCCACTTTTTTAATGGACTCATGGCAAGCAGCAAAACAGTAATATTTGCAAACTCTTAAGAGATAGAAAGAAAATCAGAATTTGACACCATATTGATGCATTTCAACAGCAAAGTTAAATGATCACATCAGCTGAAATTAACCTCACAGTTAGTCCCAGTCCCAGCTGATCTAACTGCTGTCTCTCATCTGTTAATTATAAAAGTGGTTTGCTTCCAACAAACCGCTACTTCCTCCTATGAAGGTCCCTTTTCCCAGGCCTGTGAATGGGAGTTTTAGTCCACAAGACTGGAAATCAGACAAAGCAGAATTATGTCCCCATTTTATGCACAGATGAAAGTGATTTGGGAGAGTCTCAAAACTGGGATTTATACCAGATCTTCAAAATCTCAGCCTAAAGCCTCATGCCCAGACAAAGCCCTCCTTATGAAGGAAAACCACATTGCAGGGTCGGAGCTCCCCAGCACTTGGAGGTCAGAGCTCTCTCTCCTTTAAGTGATTTAATTCAGAGACCCCAAAGAACACTGTGTGCACTGCATATTTTTGTTCATGATGAAGCACAGTTTGTGGCTACCAAAGCTGTATGGGTAGGGTGGAGTGTAATTGCCACAGAGGCATACGTGTTCTCATGATGCATTTGCTTGATATCTCCTGATTGTATCCTCTGCGTGGGTTATGAAAGAGCTGTGTTCCTCATATCCGTCCTGGCTGAAGGAGATGGCCACGCTTCTGCTGGATGACGGGTAGGAGGTGGGCTGGATGTCAGTGTGACCAAGACATGCTGGAGACCTAGCCAGTTTCTGAAGCCCTCAGATTATTTTCTGTTTAATTCTCTATCCCAGCTCTGTTTTTTGCACATTGCAGGTTGGTGGGTAAAGATGGGGAGGTAAAGGTAATGTGGCTGGTGGGAAGGAGGATCGTCTTCTGTTCCTTGATGTAAACCATCTCTCCCAAAAACTTCAGTTTCTCCCTCAGTAGGTTAATACGGCAAAACGTTTAGTAAAATGGCCTAACGCACAAAACACCTGCCATGTCCATCATCCCCATGTATGTGGCTGATGGGAAGGAGGATCATCTTCTGTTCCTTGATGTAAGCCATCTCTCCCCAAAACTTGTTTCTCCCTCAGTAGGCTAATATGGCAAAACGTTTAGTAAAATGGCCTAACGCACAAAACACCTGCCATGTCCAGCATCCCCATGTGACATGCAACAAGACACTGTGGGACACTTGTGCCAGCGAGGTGGACACAGACTTGGGCACACCCTGGGCAACTTTAAAGGCTATGGGAGCATGACATCTTCCCACTGTCTCCATCTGCTCAGAGCCTTTAGGGACTGGGCTCAGTGGTCCTCAAGAAGGGCAGTAGTTCACGAAGAATATTCAGAACAGCTTTAACGGTTCATCAGCTCACTGCCACCAAAGCAGGACCTACCCACTCTGCCCCGGCAGACAGCCTGCCCTTGCTGCCAGATGACTTGGTGATGCAAGACTTGCTGCTGGGTATGACAGAGCATGTGCGATGTGTGTTGTCGATGGCTGACACTTCCCAGTGGTGGCCAGGACTGATGCCATGCTTTGTTCGGTGTGGTGGCCCCTGCTCTGGTGTAGCCAGCACCCTCATACTGAGAACACAGATCCACCTCTACTGAGCAGAAATCGCTTTTCTCCTTCCCGCAGTAGCACTTCCTTTTCACACCTGTTTCCTCATTCCTCATCTCTTCAAACAAGGCACAGCCTGCCTCTCTACCCACTTAATCCTTGGTGTCAGATGGGTGCAGGAACTGGAAGGATTATTTTTAATCTGGAATAATTTCTGCCTCCACCCCTCAGATGCTGCTTCTATTTTGGGGATCAAAGCTTTCAATCCTTCCCTCTCCTCAATGCCAGCTCTTCCTCCAGGTCTGTCCGCTGAGAAATTGTCCTTTTGCCCTTATTATAGTACTCAACCATCTATGATCTTGGTTAGGGTTCTTTCTGTGAGTATTTCTCCTATTTTAACATGTGACATGATGTGTATCTCTTTGCCAAGAAACGTGGACACAGTAAGGATGAGGTTTGTGTAACCCGACAAGAACAACTTTCCCCGACAATTAACACACAACGGCTTTGGCAGTTGAACAGTCTGTTGTCCAGCTGTGGCTTCCTTTCCTGGTTTCACTTTTGTCTAGTCCCTGCAGTTTGCCACATACATTAAAGGCATGGGCACACCCTGTTTTCAATTTTCTTCTTTCCCCCATCTTAGTTCCTCATTCTTCCAAAGCTCGTTGGGAAATTATCAGTGCTACAATGGAAATTTGGGAGATATGAAATAGGATGACTTGGGCCTGCCCTCACAACACCTGCCCAGCACTGCAGCTTTGCAATGGCACGAAGCAAAGCTCACGCTAACACAACTTTGTCTTTAAATCACAGCATACCACAGAGGCTACATCAAAGGAATGGCCTGGAGATCAAAATGTTTCCAACTGCTCTGTTTAATACCTGACAAAATTTGGTGGTGGGTGTGCTTGGACGTTGCACTGCACTTGGAGTTTGCTGAATACCAAAAAAACCTGATCACCTCAAATGGTTTTTAGCTCTCTAGGTTATGTATGGAAGTGATACACTTTGCCTCATACCTATATCAAACTTAGATCATGGGATAAATGCTTTACCAAAGTTATTTTACTTTTTTCAACCAATGTTTGCTGAATGTGATAAGAAATAGCAGCTTGGGCAGGCAGGGATGATTATTTTTAAATAATTGAAATGTCTAATGTTTCTGAAAAGTGGAAGAACATTTTGAAAAAGAATTATACATGGGTCTTCACTGTTTTCTCCAGCATACCTCAACCTAGAGAGAAGTCTTACCAAGTAAGATAGCGACAGGCAGGTAAGAAGGAGGATAAGTCAAAATTGAGCAACAGCCTTGCTACATTAGGTAAGCTGATCTCTTATCACACCCACAGTCTCATTATTGATGAGATTTCATAATGACAGCAAAGACTGGAGCACAAAGGGGAACATGATGAAAGGCACCGTGGTGCTGCAGCCACGGTGCCCGGTGATACCACGGTTGCCCTTGCCCTCCCCAGGTCTGCTACCAGCAGCCATGGGGTGAGATAGACCCAGGCAGGAGCTTCACAGTGGAGAGAGATAAGGAAAGCAATGACACATGCTTTGTGAGAGCCTTTGTCATGGGAAGCACTCTGTTTCAGAGAGCTTCTCTTTGTCTGCTTGCACACACAAGGCACCCAGTAAAGCCTGGGCATGAAGCAACCTAAATCCCACAGTAAAAAACCACTGACTTCCTTCAAACGTCACTCTTTGCCCTATATTGTTTGTATAATTCCAGTTCCAGTTAAATGAGCCCATTACCTCTGTTACTGGACTTGCCACATGTTAGATGGTGACCAGAGAGAGTCCCAATACCACCACCACCTCGTTAGGTGGGAAAAGACCATTTCCTTCTGATAACAGATGTGGAATGAGATACAGAAGGGACCACGAGCCCGCACCCACCCAGAGACATCACCTCCCAGACCAGACTTCCTGCCCTGATAAGGAACAATGTGGTTTGACAGGCAATTACAAGACATTCAGGCTGGAGATGACTAATTCACCCAGCTCAGGGCTGTGGATCAGAAACATCCATGTTTTTGGAAATGGGACGTGTGGCAGGACCTTCACAGGAAGCATCTGCTCACTGTTCAACCCACTGGCATTGGGTGCAAGCAGTATTTTAAAGTCCTTTGGCTTTAATGAAGTTATTCCTGGGTTGTGGCAGTATGAGAAGAGCTAGGCTTTTCATTTGTTCATGGCTTATTCACACAGTAGGCTCTCCTCATAGAATATAATTCTTCTGCCTCCTGGTAAGCCCAAGCAGGCAGATTATGCCCTCATTAACTCAACATTTCAAGATCTTCTGAAAGAGGAGAGCACCCACTGCAAATAGGGGCAAGAAACCCATGTGTTTTTGCCTTATTTCACTCTCTTCAACACCAAGTATTGGAATAATTGTCCTACTTTGCACCAAGCCTTTTATCCTCACATGCAGGATTTTTGCAGAGCCCATGCACAGCACCCTATGGGATTCGGTTACAGAGGAGACCAGGGTGGTGTTGAGGTGATAGACCCTACTTGAGCACCTCATTCCCCAGGTGAACCTCTTCAGCAGTGGGCATTTTTCTCATTCTTTCCTCTTGATAGGGAATAGGAGCATTTCTGAGAGGCTGGGACAGCTTGCTTGAAGAACATGTCATTTGCCACCTAGGCACCAGCGGCACTCAAAATACGTCATGGCCAACCTCATTTTAGTATCCAGTATGGATCCATGGTGACAACAGCTGTGTGCAGGACAAGCTCCTTGGGAAGATGGAGCTGCTCATCACCTGGCAAGTCTAACTGCATAGCTTCCTATTTTTATGATCCACCCAGCTGTTTAGTGGGTCATCTGCCCAGGTTTTAACTATGACACTGATGCAGCTTCCTTCCCATATTATTCATCCGGTTTGCACCAGCCCATTAAAATTAGAGTCATCAAATGGAAAGTCTTAATTGCTCCATTCATTATCATCAGTGGTCATATCCGACAGTTAATTTACTTGCCTGAGAACTCCCCAGAGGCTTCACAAGCTTTTAGACTAAATCCAGATGAGCTGGCCTGACAGAAAGGTGAGGACAGTTGGAGTAAGGAATGCCACTATCACAGGAGACCCCTTCCAATGGTCTCAGCTCATGGCACTAGTTGGGCATTTGCTGAGCATGCAGTTACCCTGAATTAGACACAGGGTCCATCAGAACCAACATCAACTTGAAGCTGAGAACTTTGGAGCAGGGGAAGCCTTATCACTCCAGCGCATCATGTTTTTTAAGGATTATGGAGAATTTCCCTTCACCAACAATTGATTCCTAGTTACTTAAATGAGGATGTCAGTAGAGGACAGCAAAATCATGACCTGTTTTATAGGGCAGAGTAGAGCCCATGAGAAATATCATGTTCTGCATGGGGTAGAGACACCTGAAGGTCTCCTTATCACTTACATTTCAGGGGAGAGTCCCCACAGAGTTTCCTCCTGAAAGTACGCACACAGCACAGCTGTATGGCAGTGCAGGTCAGCCCTTCTCTCTCCTCAGCCTCATCCCATCAGCACCACCAAGAGAAAGCTAAAGGGAGCTGGGGTGGAGAGGGAGCAGTTTCCTCAGACTGCAGTGAACCTTATTTTTTCCTGCAGTGAAAAGACTCGATATACACAACCAAGCACAGCAACAAAACAGGATTTGTTCCTTTCAAAGCCTCCAGCTGCTCATAACAACCCCAGAGGATACGAGCAGGGCAATGATAAGGCAGGCACATGCATAAACTGATGGTGTGGATAAATCCTGTGTAGAAATTCCCAGAAACTCAAGTCAAATAGCAAGTCCCTCAGGAGTGGAAAGGAGTTGGCACATTTGGATCAGGAATCTTGCAAGTTCTGTGACCCCCTCAGCTGAGGAAGACTTAGAATTTGGCCTTTGCAGCTGAAACATTTTGTTTCTCACAGTAATCTGATATTAACTTTTACCAGATTTACCACTTCTTTCCTTTTAAAGCCGGCCCATTTCTCCACCACTTCACTTAGTCATGGGCAAGCCAGTACCGCCACATAGGAGTCCCTAGCATCATATACCCGCTTTTCTACATCTCAGGGCTGGCAGCATTGCATCACTTTATCACTGACTTAACAGCCAGAAGTTTGTCACGAGGGCAGCAACTTGCAATTTCAACATCAAAGCACACCATTCCTTCCCCTTCCCACACCCACATTCTTCAACTGCCAAAATCGCCTTATCCAACACCTCAGATTCTCCCTTCAAAGTGAAGAACAAAACCTGACAAAGCTGCAGGTGAAACATCGCCTCTTTTACTGATGCAGGTCAGGGGCCAAGCCCTGTGGAGGTCGCTGGAAACACCAGATCTTCCACAAAGTGTTGTGCAAGCAGCTCACCTGCCTGTCTCCCTACTCGCTGGTTTGCATGCACAGCAGTATCTGGGCTGGGAATCAGCAGAGCTCTGGTTATGCATCAGCTAATTACAAGAAGCACCTGCAGCTCTACCAGGTGGTGAGACAGGCCCACATTCCTACAGCTCAGCACCTGCACTGCCACAGGATGGTGCTCTATGACCATCCAGCTCTTCTCTCTGCTTTGAAGCTCACTTGATAACACTTTTCTCAAAAAGCACCACCTTTCCCATCCCATAGAGTTCAGATGTTCCCACATCTGCTAGAGTGATTAGGATTTTGAACATATGAAGATACATTCCCTAAAAGCTATTCTCAGCCAGCATTTACCATTTCTCCCCCAAACTAGCAAAAGCAATTGATATTTTTCAAGCCATAGTAGCCCTGCTAAAAAACACCCACCCATTTTAGCATATGCATCACAACAGGACAAAACCCCAACACCTGCTATTAACTCAATTTCTAGAGTACTGTGATTTCCATAAAGTTTTAAGCATAAAAGAGCCCCATATTAAGAGGTAGTTTTAGAGTTACAGACAGTTTCTGAAGTTGTGAACAGGTTCCTATGCTAAGGAGTAGCTAGTAACAGAACTCTTTCCAAACCCAAAGCATCAAAGATTTGATAGGACATTTTTCAATACTATGAATATGCATAATAAGCTGCTGAAACCAGACCACAACTCTTCCTTCAACAACCAAAAGAAAAGCCCCTTAAAGTAAATCTAACAGTCATAATTGATGCTATTCTAACACTCCTCACCCACATACTAACATGCAAAAAACAGCTGCTGCCCCCACCCATGCCCCTTTTATGCCTGCTTGAAGCCAGATTGCCCTCAGCTTCCCCGTGCTTGTTAGCCAATGACCCAGGATCTCACTAGATATGTCTCCCTTCAGCCTCTGCTTTTCTCTGATGTAAGAGGTCTTCTGAGAGAGGTATTTGTGAAGGGATTAGTTATTAATAAGGTGTTTTAATTAAATTTGAATTATGAACATGAAGCTTAGAAACAAGAAAGCTTGCTCTGAGTGCAGTAAGCAGCTTTTTGTTCTGCTTCTGTGTTCCTCTCTGCAATAGATTGACAGTGTGCTGACAATTGCACTGGCTGAATGATGAAGAAAACTCTAATTTGACTCCTTTTCCAGAAAGAACTTTATATTTGTATCAGTTTATCTGTAAGGTGCTTCCTTCTTGAAACCCACCCAGGGTTCCCTTTCTTAGAAAGGGGGAAACTTCTCTAAGCAAAACACTTCTGAATGAAGAAAAGCCTGCAAGTTTGAGCCAGCTCTCCTCTGCAGCCCTGCTGTGAGACCACCACAGGTACTTCAATCCTATGTCAAGAGCTGGGGTGAAAAATGGTTTAGAATCACAGAATGGTTTAGGTTAGAAGGGTCCTTAAAGATCACGGAGTTCTAACCCCCCCTGCCATGGGCAGGGACACCTTCCATAGCCCAGGATGCTCCAAGCCTCATCCAGCCTGGCCTTGGACACTTCCAGGGATGAGGCATCCACAGCTTCTCTGGGCAACCTGTCCCAGTCGTCCCTATCCTCTCTGGGAAGAATTCCTTCCTGATGTTCAATATCCCTTTTTCAGTTTAAACCTGTTACACCTTGTCCTGTCACTCCCTGCCCTTGTAAAAAGTCCCCCCCAGCTTTCTTGGGGTTAAAGTCAGGATCCTGCCTGATACCTGGGCTATAGACTTCAGGGAGAAAGTCTGAGAGGTTTCTATCTGCTTCTCGATCCCTCTGTGGCATCAAAGCACCTCCCTAACATTTCAGAGAGCAACATCTTAACCTTTTGTTTGCTCTCTTCCATCACCCAAGGGTTTGGGTGCTGAGCAGCTTTGCACCATTGGTGTCTGGGAAGCCGCTCAGTGTGGGGCTGACAATACTGAAGCACATCCTTGAACTGGGTCAGTTTGTGCTGTATGTGCTTCAGAAGTAAATGCAGCTTGGCTAATTGCTAGGGAGCAGCTGATAGCTTAGTTGCTGTTGGAGATACTGTAAAACCCAGGAAGTGTGCAAGCTGGTAGTGCCCAGAGGGGGGCATAGGTAAGCTGCATTAGCCAGGCTGAGGTTGCAGGTGGGTTTGGGTAACTGGGATGCTCTCTGGGCTGGAATCATTAGCCTTTTTTCTAGTGCAAGTGGCTGAAATACAGATCAGTATCCACCAGATGACAGCTGTGAGCATGTCAGGGAGATGCTGCAGTGTGAATTACTGTCTGCAGCAAGCTGGGCTTTTAAAATACTGAACAGCCTGATCACGCACTGAAATAAAGGCAACTACTGTGCTTTGTAAGGCTACCTAACACAAAGTTGTCACCAAGTATAATACATTAGAAAAGTTTGAAAAGTAGTAATAAACTCTGAATGCCACATGTGAAGCAGCACTAATTGAAAGGCTTTGAGCAGCAGGTTCTGGCAATGATGAGAGCAGGTGAGCTGTGGCTGCAGAGCTGGTGCTGACCTGGGGTCAGGGAATGTGACTCGGGGATGTGCAGCAAACTGCCTTCCTGTGGATGTCTGCTCTGATCCCTTCTGATGCAATGGATGGTTTTGGTCATGCGTGGAAAGTGCTTTCCATTGCATCAGAAAGAGGAGCATATGGGTCTGCTCCCCTGTGAACTCTTGGCTATTGGGTGCTATAAGTAGTTTTGGATGCTTTACTGCTGCTGTTGGGGGCAGGATGTTTTTATGGTATGGGGCGGTCAAACTACTGACTACTGTGCTTTTGAATGACACCAGAAATAAGGAACCAGAGAGCAAATCTCCAGCTATGAAAGGCTCCTGATGGCTTCAGCTCTTACCTGGTAGAGATGATGGCACTGTTCACTAACTCACACTTCTCACACTTCTCTGCAACCTTTCTCTTGCTCTTCCTGCTAGGTTGAACTGTAGGTATGTGGTAAGCTGAAGGTGATCAGGAGAGAACATATTCAGCCTGTGAATTCAGCTTCAGACTGTAAATGCTTGAGGTCCTGCTGACTCTTGCTGAGAACTTGGTGTGTCCTCTGAGAGGCCCCAGAGTCACCAGGTGTCTCCCTCCTCCTGTGGGACACTGGCTGGGGACAAATACACCAAGTAAGACTTAAATCTGGGATGGAACAAAGGTTTCTAATGTGTTCCTAAGCTCTCCCACCTGAAACAAGAAAGATCTTGGTCTTAGTTACTGTCACAATATGTTTATTTCATTTTAATTAATCTTTGTGATTCTGCTGAGTTAAGACCACTGGTTATCAGCTACTGGTGAAAGCACTCTCGTTATAAAATATTATTCTGCTTCTAAAATCTTTAGTTATAGAGGACCTACTGTACCATTATCAATGGCAAATTTTGTGCGAGGCGAGTGAACTGCTGTCTACTTGTAGCCTACAAGCATCACAGGGCTGGGTGGCTGGTGCAGACCAGGCTGAGCTCTTTGGGGGAGGTTGGCCTTGCTGCTGGACCGGTGAGCTGTGGTGCCTGCAGTGTAGCTGTGATCTCCTCTTTACTGTCTGCCTGGGCTGGGCTAACTTGACTGCATGACATCTTGAATTTAACCCCACTGCTGTATGTCTGCCTCTTTAGATGGTTCTGAAAATGTGATAGAGATTTCTGAATGGTAGAGACACTTTAAATGCCTTCCTAATTTCTCAATCTTTGTTTTTAATTAGGCATAGTAAAAATGTGGCAGTTGCTGCTGAGCTTCTCAAAAGAGCAGGCAGCTGTGTTGCACAGACGCATTTAAATACAAACCTCATGCATTTTTGTTGCAATACTGTTGTCCAGAAGTGGTGGAGCTCAGCAGAGTTGGGCAGATGGGAAGTGTTTGCAGGTGGGTGATGTAGAGAGTGTGATGAACCAAGGCAATGAGCTCTTAAACAGTACTGAAGCCTCTGACTACCTAGGACTTAAAGCCTGGGTTTAGCACAAGGGTATGGGTGAAAAACCACGAAGGGAGATGCAGAAGGGCTCCTTTGCTGCTCTAACCTCAGTTTGCTGATGTGCTGCATTCACAGGCTGTAGTGTAGCAGCCAGGAGAGGGAATGGGAGAGCATTCCCCTTGCTGGGTATTGCCAAACAGCTTCACTCTCCTTTGAACGCCACCACATTAGAGGCGTGCCCTTTGGCGACTTGGTGGAGAGCACAACTTTATTACTTCTCTCCTAGTAGGCAGATCTGGAGCAGGTGTAAGTCATCCTCACCTCTGCTGACTCCAGGGATGTTGTGCCACTTCAGAGCTGCTCTCTCTGATTTTTTTTTTTTTTTTTTTGGCTCCAAGACAGTTTACTTCCTTTATTTTTGGCTTCAAACCTTTTGTTCTTTTAAAGCATGCCTCCTTGCTGGGCAAATCAAACTGTAATTGGAGTCCTGTAACCTGTCTAACCTCACAAGTGACATATTTGGGAATATCAATTTCAATGCGCATCAAGGCTGATAGATTTGCAGTGATTATTTTTTTTCCCCTAACTATTTCTGCTATGCCTTGTTCTGATACTGATGCATGTTTGTGGCACTGTGGGTCCTTGATAGCTTGGGATTTTTGTCCTGAGCCCTTGGCTGCTGTGCTGTGAGGAAGTGTGACTGTCTGGGGCTTGCCTTGCTCTGAGCTCCTTCATGCTCCCTGAATCCACTGGCCACACGATGGAGCACAAGGGATTGCTGGGGTACAGTTTACAAATGCACAAGGAATGATTTAGGGTAAACTTAATTGGGATTTATTTGTGGATGGGGTCATAACACCTCAATTTGTGAACAGTTTAATGTCCTACCACATACAGCACTGTGGTCTAGGGGTTAGAGCATTGCCCTGGCAATGCCAGTGTTAGCTGGCAGCTTACTGAATCACTGTTAGTCATCTTACAGCTGCCTCAGCTTTTATGGAAGTTGTTTTCAGATCCACTGTGGGGAACTGGGTGTTTGTTACCAGCACAGGTGGAAGCATTGCTTGTCTTTCCATGGCTGCTGCAGAACTGGGAATTTTCATCTCTGAATCAAGTGTGAATAGGGATGGAAGAAAAAAACAAAAGGAAAGTGGGTAGTTTGATGCAGTAGAGGCTTTATTATGTGAGATGATGGTTATATACCATAGAGAATAAAGTAATGCAGACTATAGAGAAAGTACTCTCTGGCTTTCAGCTGGTACATCAGAGATGTGTGTTTCAGTAGTAAGTGCTCCCAGAGTGAGTTTCTTCACACAGCAGACCCCCTTGACTTGAAAATCAAGTCCCGTTTTCCACTGTTTTACATTTACTAGTCTTATTTCTGTTGGTTGCGTATAGAACAGAGCACAGAATTAAAAACTGTTTTCTTTACAAAACCACCTCTGGAACAAAGTTGAAAGCAGAAAGAAATGTGTGTTCTTCACAACGTTAGCATGGAAGGACCTTGTTTTTGGAGACTCTAGGCTAGCTGAGGTCACTCTGACAATGCAACGTCATCCATGTGAGTGATTATGCTCATGGTAAAACTCACATATCCTTTACATCGGTAGTCATGGAAAAACTGTCTTCATGCAGCTGAGATCTGAGCCCACTGTAGATGATAGGAGACTGTAGATATGGAACAGAGACCTCTAAATCTAATATAGTGTATAACATGGAGAGTATTAAATCAGGGCTGGTTTGTAAAGGTGTCAGGTTGTCCAGAAGCCCAGGTGATTGCAGCGGAAGGGTTATGCTTCTGAAAGCTCTGCCTGTGAGCTCAGCTATGGGTGTGCATCTTGCTCTTCATTGCCTGGTTGTTGTGTGGGCACCTCCATGGAGATTATCGCTGCCCGCAGTTGTAGTGGTAGCTGTTGGACCACTGGTATGAACAAGGATACGAACTGTGTTGGTACATGTGAGCTGGAGCACATATCTCAGGACATCCTGTAATGCCTGGCTGTCCACAATGTGGCACGCAGAGGTGTTCCCTGACCTGCACGTGGGGCTGAGGGACCACCACGGTGCATGGGTCAGGAGACCTGGGGTGACAGGAAGAGTGGCCTTGCACAACGTGTGTCTCAACACACTGTGATGAACATGGTGTGGAGCACTTGGGGCTGCTCTGCATGGTCTTCCTCACAGCGCACAGCTTGGCGCCTCTGGAAGCACATGGCGTACACGGCACGCACTTCACCGCACTGGGGTTGTGGCACTGCGTGAAGACTGGTGTGGCATACTTCACTCCACCTGGAACATAACACTGCTGCTTGTACTGATACCCATAATAGGCCATTGGTCTGGGATGGAGATGAACCTAGAGAACACAACGCAGGGAAGGAAGGTGATTAATCCCCTGCGGATCGCTGTATCTGACAGGCTGCCTTTCTGCTGTTCGAGCTTGCTGCTCTGACTCTCAGTCCCGTCTCTGTAGCAGAAACTGCACAGCACTGCATTTAACTAACAATCCCTTTCATAGCTTCTGATGTCGTGTGGGGCAGGTAGCTATTATCCCTAGGAGAAGGGGAGTTTCAGGCATAGCATGCTTCAGCTAGTGAGGCAATGGCGTATCTGGGATTAGTGCTGAGGTTCTCATCTTTCTGTGGCAAGGGCTATCATTTTATTTGCTTTTTAGACGCTTCAGTTGAAACTGAATTGCTTTCTGCTGGCACTACGTAAAGCAAAAGAAAATACTGCCCTTCTTTATGCTAATTTAAATTGCAGAACAGGATTGTTATCTTTGTAATTGGCAGGGTGATGTGGCAGAGCTCTATTTTTAAAAGCCTAATGTTCATTAAGGACTGACTTTTGAAAGTCTGGCTGAAGCTGACAGTGTTCCCTGTGAGTAGAAAAAGTCAAATGGAACTCTCTGCATCTCAGGATGCTGCTGTGTCGTTGCTTTACTGGCTACTCTGTACTATGCTGCCTCTTGCTCTTCATGTCCTGAGTTTGCTCCAGTAGAAGCTGGGGACCAAAGGGCTGCAGGAGTCACCAGAGGTGTCTGCTCACATCTGTACCTCAGCTGCCCGCGTTAGCCTGTGGAACACCCTGTTCTGCCAGGGCTGAACTCCTCCTGGCATGGAGATGGCCTGCCTTGAAGGCAGGAGGGCGCAGGGTCTGTGCCAGCTTCTGGGAAGAGTCATTGCCTAGCTGTGGGATGTCAGAGCTGTCCCTGCCATGCTTGGAAGACGAGGTGTCCATTCCACAGATGTGATTTAGCATGGAGGAGTGCTGAGACCTTGGATTTCCTAATTAAAATTTAACATCTGACTGCAAATCAGCTTTGCTTAGCATGAGCAAATGGCACTTGGGCGTCTGCCGTTTGCAATTTGGTGGCAGTTGCTTTTGCAGATATACAGGACTACTCTGAGAACAAACTCTCAAGGGTCAGGTCCCAGCTACTGCAGATCAAGCTTTGCTTACAAAGATGTCAACTGACAGTTAACTTCAGAACCAGGAGAAATGCCAGATCAGAGTTTTCTTTCTAGATTTTGAAAGTGGATAAGTAATATTAGCTCTTGAAAAGAAGAATCTCCATTGAAAGTGTATAAAAGGTGTCTTGAATAGACAGAAGCCAAACTTTCAGCTAATCCAGATAAAAATTAGCCTTTGTGCTACAATAGAAGCAGTCTCCATCAGTTTGATTAGGATGCTAAAGGTCAGCTGCCAACAGAAATAGTTACTTGAACCACTAAAATAAGTGGCCTCTAATATAGGAGAAATCTAAAATTAATTTTTTTCAAAGCAAATGAAAGATATGGGTACCTAAATGGTCAGATCAAAGTTGAAACATCATAAATTGGGTGAGGTTCTGTGAATCTCAGCCTCAACTTTAAAAGGCTCATTTCTGTCTATGCCTGTAAAAGAAAAAAAAAAAGCAACCCCAAACCAAGAAAGATTATTTAAAAGAAACAACCCTCTTAATATGCAGTGTCAGAGTATTTCTGCAGGGTCTAGATTCAAGTTCAAAGTAGCAACAAAATGATATTTTGTTAGTTAGAAATAGAAATAGGCAAATAACTTACCGAGCTCACAGCAGAGAGTCAGGACTGGATTGAAAGCTTGGAAATGCGTGTTTTTATATGGTCTTTTACACTGCATGGAAAACCTGAGCCACTGTGCATCAAATCCTAATTAGATAGAGGAGAGAATTTGTTCATATGCAACTTTTTCATTGGCTATAATTATTTTACTCACTTGGGTTTATTAATATATTGTTATCCCCAAATACCATGAAATGCACCTCACACCCTGCGGCTTCTTTACATTTTAAATCTTTATGGGAGAAGTAAAAGCTGCCTTTTATTCCATTGACCTCATTACTAATGTAAAGACATCCATCCCTCTCAGATTTTTTTGGCAGATTGACCATCAGGAAGCAGTGGGGGAGAGTGGGCAATTGTTGTCCTTACTCTATTTTCCTTTTTGTTTATTTAAATGCAGGCAGGTAGCTGGGGGCATTGAGGGGTCCAGCTTTGCAAAGCGAGGCTGGGGGAGATGTACCCAGAGCTTGGCACTCGGCTACTCACTGTATGGCTGATCTAGTGCTCTTCAAACTTCATAAGAGTCATTCCCTGATTTTATTAGGCTTTGTGTTTTGTTGTGTTATGGCGGGAAACAAGGTCAGTGGAAGGTGTGTGCAGGGAAGTCGATACTGCCTTTTAGTGGGGTGTAAAACTCTCAGGACTGTGTCAGGACTCATCCTGTGGTGAACTGAAACTTGCTTGGAAGTTGGCATAGCTAAAATTGTGAGGAATTGTGACTTTCCCAAGGAATTGGAAGCTGGCTATGGGGTCAGTGCTTTGTTTGGGCAACTGTGATCCTACAGACACCCTGTCTAATTCGGTCAGACTTGATTAGCAATTGCATTAGTGACATCCAGTTGGGTTCCTTTGGTGTGAAAAAAGAAATTACCAGGTTGGACTAGATTATGGCATCCCAGTGACAGCAAAGGGGGGAGTGCTTTTCTAGTGATGCCATTATCTTACTCTGACCTTCTCAACAGCTCCTGGATTGAACCTAGACCTTGGCTGTGCCTGTGTAGATGGTGCCTGTGTAGATGTTGCCTGTATGCGTGCCTTGTGCTTGTCCATCAGGAGGGAAACCGCTCCCTATGCGTGATGTAATTAGTAGCCTTTGACATCTTGAGACGCATCCTTTAAATTGGGTATGTGCTGGCATTCATTATAATGGAGTCCAGCTTGAAGAGCTTTGCTCATGTAAAACATTAATAAGCATTTGTGAGGAGTTTTAGGAGGTCCTGTTATGAAGATGCTATTTAATTGCCTGTCAGTGCTATTCTTGTTTTATGTATGGGTAAACATAGGTTTGCAGAAGCGTGGTACCTCTGAGGACCACCCTCATTTATCAGTAGAGCAAAGCTGAAGTGTATCTCTTCAGAAAAAGGCCAGCTGAATTTAGTGGGTTTAGCTCCCTGATTTTTCATAACTAGTAAATACAGGCTTGTATATTATAAAGGGGAATACATTTATAAAGCTGAATACTGGCTCCTGTTGCAACCCCTTGTTTTGGGACAGCGGTAAGGCCAGTACTTCGTGTTGATATTGCATCATAAGCAATAGCCAATGCCATTTGCTTCAGGGGAAAATATTTTTCCCAGTGGGCATGCGGATAGAGCAGTGTCCA
Organism: Eurypyga helias; assembly: GCF_000690775.1. NCBI lineage: Eukaryota > Metazoa > Chordata > Aves > Eurypygiformes > Eurypygidae > Eurypyga > Eurypyga helias. The sequence goes on from NW_010258862.1 coordinate 23,010, forward strand.
AATAACTAAGTTTAACTTGGAGGTAATGCTCAGAGGGTGTAGTACCAGGGTGTAGCAGATCATTGCTCTTCACCTTTCCATTGCATACCTCAAAACACAATGTGAACAGCCCCAGCTGCTAGGCTACCTACCCTTGGCAATGGAAAAATGGGTATTTCTTTTCCTGGTGAATTTATGGCTCATGGCTTAATGTTAATGCAATGGAGCAATGAGAAGTCTCGGGACCAATTGGTAAAAGACTGAGAGCCCCTTATAGTGGTGTACCGTGTAGTGGAGGATGTGTCTGGATGGGGAATTGTCCATTTCTCACTTACTGGTGGAAGTTACAAATCTTCTTGTGATGCTGACCCCAGCACTGTCTGTCTTCAAAGCGTGTGTCTCTAGCTGTTTACATCTACAAAATTCAATGCACCTAATGGAAGCCGAAGTTATAGGAAAGTGTGTCATTCTCTGCAGAATAATGTAGTGATGCTGGGTAGTTTGAGGCTGGGCCACTGGTAAGTGACAGGTTTGGTTAAGTGCATAGGGCAACAGTTTTGGAGCCGTTCTGTGTAGCGGAGAGCAGATATCAAGGGTCTTTGGGATGTTTGCAACACACCTCCAAGCCTGTCCTGTTGTGTTAAGCTGGGCATCAAGCTGCATGGATGGTCATTCAGAAGCCAAATAGCTCTGGATTTCTGGTCATGGGATATCTAAAGCCTTGCTCATGAATCTTGTTTTCCTTTGAGAGCAAGAAGGCAATCTTTTAATGAAAAGGAAAGGTGGAATGCACAACTGCTCCTTGAAGTAAAGCAAATTAAGATAAATGTACTTCCAGGGTTTCAGCAGGGTTTATTTCTAAAAGTTGCAGACTATTTGTTCCGACTTTCATAGTCAAACAAGTTCAGCTCCTCCTGCAAGTGCTGTCTCTTCACAGCCCTTATGGTATTGCTAACTTTAAGACAAAGTGGGAAAACCTCAGTGGCTTCTCATGTTGGTGTTCTGTTATGACATTGAATGTGCAAAGCCTCTCAAGGTTACAGTCTACTTAGCTCTGGTATGGTCGTTATAAAGCAATTGGACTGATCACACATACTTGGTTTGAGGTGGAGAAACGGAGATGTGGATGAGGCTCTGAGCCTCAAATTGCTCCACCTAGTCAGCCTGGTGGAGAGGACACCATTTTGGGCACAAGTCCTTATTAGCCAAAGCCAACATGTAATAGATGTAATTATTTCTAAGGTTCCTGCCTCACCAGCTCTGGTGTACACACTAAACCACACAATTTTTTTGAGTTTTAAACTGCATAAATCAGATCTCTTTGGCATTTCAGTGTTCTCAGGGATGGATTTGAGTCTTTAGCCATCTGATTTGTTGAACACTATAAACAAATGGATGCCTTCAGAGGGGTCCCTGCTCATGTGGTGAGCTTTAGTTTGGCCCTTTAAGGATTTATATATATTTCCTGCAGATCCTTACAGACAGAGGACTATTAAAGTCTTTTGAAGAATCTTAACATTTTGGTTAAATACAGAATAAATGTGTCCTGTCAACACTTAAAGTGCTTTAAGGTGTTGAAGTCTTGTCTGCAACTCAGGTGTCCTTTTCTGTCTCCTGATGGATACAAAGATGATGATTTTTGTGTTTAGTATCTTTTGATTTTTAAGATATTTTATTTTTAAACTTGTTTTAACTGGTAAATTGACCTGACACACACATTGTTTTGCTGCATTACTTGCTTATAGACACACTACTGAGTTTTGGCTATGGTTCACCGCTTGACTTGTTGCTTTTATTTCCTTGTCTCCTCTGATAATATTTGAGCTGGTGGTTGTAATACTCCTGTTAAAAAAATAAAACCCATATGACAACATCTTGTGTAGAGCATTAATGAGCTTTTACGATGTTCTTTGAAAGTGCTTTCAGAAAGCATTGGCATGCCTACTGTCAGTGGTGTTAAAATTTGTGCTCAGATAAATGGACCCTGCAGTGTCATTATCCCCAGGCAGCCTGCAGCAGAGGAGACAAATCCCAGCAGTGTGGATTCCCCTCACAATCGATTGAAGATCTTGACTTTTCAAGACAGGATTATTAATAGATTCCTAAAAGAAGGCTTAACATTTAATCTTCAGTTGGCTAGCTTGAAAATAGTAATTAGATGTTTAATTCCAATGATTTTGAGGAATTACTTTAAGGATCAATTGTCACCCACTTTAAGCTGAGATTAAGACATATGTTGCAATTCACATGGTTATCTTCAATTATAGAAAAGACAGAGCCAGTTTTCCAAAGTAATTACAAATATCTTGTGTCATCCTCAAACATTATGACACTATGAAGATAATTCTCAGTATGCAATTGAAGCAGGAAAGCATCCCAGTCATTTCTCATTGTTGTGGAAATCCTGACTGAGGTTTCTGCTCCATGGCAGCATACAATGCAAGGGAGTCTAGTCCTGCCCTTCAATGTAATTTTGCTGTCAAACTTGACAATATACAAGATGTTTTCCCTGAGATTCCTTGGAACAGGGAACTTTGTTTTGCAGTGTTACCACATCCATCTCTCTGATGAAGGAAGACTTCTTGCAAGAACATGCTGGGAGGAATGGAGAAGGTTTTGAGGTGAGGTTTACCATAATAGAACAACCCAAACAACTTCTCTATTACTACAGAAGTAGCAAAATATGTTTGCTTTTAGGTAAAAATGAAATGTAAATCAGAACGGACAAGTTGCTACCCACTGTGGCCAGGTGGGAGTGTCTGTATGGCCACTGCCATCCTTGGCATCTGTTGCTGACTCTGCTGCTGGGTGTCAGAAGTCTCCTCTTCACGCTGCTGTTTAATGTGGATGATAACCCGCACTGGCAGTTGCATTTTGGAGTCTCAATTGCTGATGAAATACATCTTCCACTCGTTGTTCTAGGTGTGCAACATGCATTATTATTATAATGGCTTTAGGTGCTCTTTTATTGAAGAAGCGACTCACTGGAAAAAATGCCTGACAAAGTCTTGCCTAAGCCCCACCTTTTTTATTGTCTTTTTGCCATTGTTCTCATAGGGTTATGATTTATAGATTCACAGTATGGGACATTTAACTTCATATAAAATATGACCTTACACTTTTTTCCCTTTTTATTGTTACTGCTTGCATGTTTAAAGAAACACACGCTTGGTGTTTAATTGGAAGAGCTGCCCTGACTTATTTCAACATACAACTCTATAAAATTCAGGATTTCTGCAGTGTGCCAGAGCTTTGACCAGACCGATTTCATCACAGAACTATGAACCTGGCCACCCTTAGGCTAAGAAGACAGGTTATCCCTCACTTTTGCAACTCTTCATGGACTGAGTCAAGTACATTTTCTTTCAAGCAAATGGCTGTTTACCACCTGCCTGGTAACAAGTCCGTTCATGGAGGACTCAAACATGAACCATATAAACATTTTGTCTTCTTCCAACATGCACAGTATCCCCTGTCTATAAAGTTTTGAAATAACAGAGACTGGAAGGCAGTAAAGTACAGGTCACATGGGGCAGAAGGACAAGCTAATAATTACAAAGAGTGATTTGTTTGAAACAATTCACATTCATTAACAGAGTTAAGTCTTGAAAGAAATGTGTTTAGTAATTGATTAGGAAGTTATGCATCTGGGTGATTCATGCCTTGGGCAGTCTCAGGGCAAGTATAAAAGTGCTCAACAGCAGATCTTGTATGACCATTTCTCTTGTCTTATTTCTCTTGTGAAGCAGGTAAGTTTCATCTGAATTCTTGTTTCTAACAAAGCCTTTGTAGTTTTAATTCAGGGTGAATCATGTGCAAATATTCTGATATCAATCAGAAGTGTTAATTAAATTTGTGACTGTTCAGCTATCGGCTTTGTTAAATGCAGATCTGGATGATGAGCACCAATTAGTTTTTTCATGAAAACTAATTTCCAGATGTTATTATGTTCAATACAAGTTTTACAGGTGTCTTTTAGGAACTGAGCTGTGAAAATTCTGCTTTTCCCTCTAGCCTGTTTGTAGTATTTTATTATAATATTTGATTGTGCAGCCTATAAGAATTTTTGCCTTGCTTTTCTACTATACTCTTGTGTTTCAGATTAACCATCCCTGAAAAATGGTGCACTCCTTAAGCGCATGCACTGATGGCAGTGCCTCCCCATGTGGGGTGGCCGTGCCACAGCCCATAGCTGACAGCTGCAATGAGCCCTGTGTTCGGCAGTGTCCTGACTCCAGGGTGGTGATCTACCCTCCACCGGTGGTTGTGACCTTCCCTGGACCGATCCTCAGCACCTTCCCGCAGCAGAGCGTTGTGGGATCTGCAGGAACACCTGAAGCTGGAGCTGGTTTTAGTGCTGCCCATGCTCCTGGGGGCTCACATGTGTATGGTGGTGCCAGATGGGGACGGGGATACCCGGTTGGAAGCTGCAGACCGTGCTGAATCTAGAGTTGCTACTGAAAGAAAAATGTCCCAGAGATGACAGGCAGGATTTAGATATGTGGCTGAGCTCCATAGCAGAGCATTAAGGAATGGTTGAACGTTTGGGGGTGCCATTAAAGGCATCTGTAGATGCTCAGATCTTACGAAAAATCCATTTACATCCTTCTCAGATTACCCTTCCTGGTTTTCTTTTTCTAATACCTTTCTATCTAAGTGCTCTGTTCTCGATGCTATGGACTGTATGGCTAATTCCTTGGGGGCTTGTAGGTATCATTGTGGCATTGTAAAGGGATCTGGTATGACACCCATTTTAGATCCCTTTGTAAGCCCTTCCTGTGGCTACCGATGCAGAAAAAAGGGTTGCGGAGTCAACTAGCCTCTGCTCTGTTTCTGTGCTGTGTTCATCTTGCTGCGATCAGGGCTGAGTATCAACACAGAGCTGCAAGAGGGAAACAACATCAGTTATTACATGAGTCATCTTCCATCAAACCACAGGTTGTGGGCAATTTGTAATCTGTACTATATAACCCTGTCTCTGTATGATCTGCTTCTTTCTCATTAAACATGACATTGCAACATGTTCTTGGCCTCTACGCGTGTCTGCATGTCTGGGTTCCCCTCTGCTCATCCTTCTTCAGGTGCCTTTGTCCTGCTGCACTGAACTGATCCTATCTGTCTGCTTCAGGACAGTGATGATATTGAGAAATTTGGCAGTGGCTTGTGTGTGCATCTCTTTTCCAGAGCAACCTCTATGCTGCAGCTGTCTCTTGATGAAACTGCTGCTCACATCTTTGCTTTCACTGTTTCTGGTGTTGCTCAGCTCTGTGGAGCTCTCTCCTCAATGTTGGCTTTTCTGGCACTGTTACCTGGTGTCCTCAGGCTCGACCTCCCCATCCAGGCAGTGATACAGTGCATCAGAGCAGAGGAGTGTGGAGAACTGGTATTTCTGAGAAGAAACTGAAGCCAAGTGTTACATAGGAGCAACTATTTGAGTATAAAAATGAAATTTCTGGCCTTACTGTTCTGCTCAATGTTTTACAACAATGTAGCCTATGCCTGTGATAATGGATGCTGATGTTCATACATGGAATTTTGAATTTCTTCAGGAATATATCGACAATAAACATTTCACAAGCTTTCCATGCTGCTTATGCATTTGAAATGTTATGTAGTGCTTTAATACTTTGGTACTGAATTAATTATACTGTTTCTGTAACGCAAGCTGACATGAGAATGCTGGATTATTTCATAGTAGTCACACTTTGGACAATTATTATCCTTACTTGTAAGGAAAACAAAGTTGACCAGGCACTGTAATAGTGTGTAATTGACTTCTGGTGAGCCTTAGATGAGGTGATTAAAACAGATTCTCACCAACCACATAAATCCTTTCCTACAAAAAATTCCCCAAACCTCAAAAGCCAGGTGAAAGAATATTTATTGTTATGCTAATGATGCATTTGGAAATGAACTGAAGTTTATTACTGAGGCATCTCAAGTTGCACTTTCCGTGTAGTAAGTTGAGACTTACAGTTACCACAAAACACCAAGTGTCAGTAAAATTTAGGAAGTTTTGCCAATGGGTTTCTGTGGATGTATTTATAATACACTTTCTATGCATTTTGACATAAAAGCTACTCATGTGAAATGCTCTGAGGACTAAAGATATCAAGTATCTTACTAAGAAGCTACCAATGTCTTTTTGAGATAGTAGAAGAATTTCTGAATGTCTCTTAGGTGCATTATGGGATAAAAATATTCATCTAAATATGGTGAATTTTGAAATGTTTATCTCATTGCTTCCAGTAAGGCTATTTTTCATGTGCCATGGCCCACTTGCCCTTCTCTTAAAGGGTTTTGCAGTCTTTAAGAAATATTTTGAGAAATGTTCTATTCTGGTTTGTGCAACAGTCAGGGGCCTGATTTCTCATCTGGGATAAGTTCATTCTTTAAAAGTGATTCTTGCTCTTGCAGTGAATCTTTGTGCTGAAGGCCTGTCCTGCAGCATGCCTCATGTGTGGGTTGTTCACAAGATGCATTTAAATTGGTAATTTCCTGCATGCATGCAGTAAATACATCCTGCTTCAGACTGGCATTCAGAAGTTTAAATAAAATTATAGGAGTTAGTTTTCTTCTGTTAGCTAAATTAGCCATCTGTCATCTATTATGATAATATCTCATAGACAGCCACAAAGTTCCTCTAATCATCCAACTTTTCTTAAGCCTTAGGGCATAAAACCCTATGAAACAGGGAATATACTCTGCACAGCACTGAACAGGTGCATGAGAAACTCGGAGCTTTCTGAGATATTAGGATGGATCTATGGGAAACAAGCAACAGTGCTATTGACTGATGTGTGAGGGGGCAGGGAAATGTCTGGACCTCAGTTCTGCAATGATTTGGGACTTCTTAACTCACCCTGTTGTCCTTGGTTTAATATATAATAAAAGAATGCAGTCCCTGTTTGGGAACTAAAAGTTGAGAGCCCTGTTACAGGGGAATATGGGGTGAGAAATTGGTTTCCCTTCCTGTGTGGTGGTTGGGCTCCAGTGCTTCATAGCATCACAGAATGGTTTGGACTGGAAGGGACCTTAAAGCCCATCCAGTCCCACGCCCGGCCATGGGCAGGGACACCTTCCACTAGACCAGGTTGCTCCAAGCCTCATCCAGCCTGGACACTCCCAGGAATGGGCTGGGCACCCTGTCCCAGACATCCCCCCCCACCCTCTGCAGGAAGAATTTCTTCCTGGTGTCCAATCTCAATCTCCATCTTTCTGTTTAAACCTGTTACCCTTTGTCCTGTCACTCCCTGCCCTTGTAGAAAGTTCCCCCCCAGCTCTCTTGTAGCCCCCACAGCACTGAAAGGGGCTCTAAGGTCTCCCTGGAGCCTTCTCCTCTCCAGGCTGAACAAGCCCATCTCTCTCAGCCTGTACCCACAGCAGAGGTGCTCCAGCCCTGGAGTCATCTCTGTTGACTCCTTTGGACTCATTCCAACCGGTTTGCTCAGGGCTGACTGGTGGCAGATCCCAGGTGTGCCCTGGATTCCTGGAACAGGGGGACAGCATGGGAGGGCTGAGGTTACTTAGCTGGGAGGCAGCAGCAAGGTGCATTGGGGCACCCCTGGTGCTGTGCACAGAGCTGGGGCGACAACTAGGGCGGTGGCATCCTCAAAGCAAAAAGGGAAGTAAGGTGGTTCCCAGTTTGCTCTGGACAGTGTGGTGGAGGTCTGGGAAGGCTGGGGTGGGCAGGCAGTTGCAGCCTATGGATCATGTTCCCCAGGCATCAGGTGGTGATTGCACCTGCTGTTGGAAGTGGTAGTGCCTCTGGTAATTAACTAAGTGGGATGTGGTGAAGGGAAGAAATATCAATACTGCTGCATTGGCAAATGTGGTCAGGGACATGATGATAAGTTGGGGCCGAAGGACCGCAGGCAGGCTGAGAACTACACCCAAATCTTTGGCTTTCCCTGTTTTATTCTGTCTTTCTTCCTGTGCATCTCTGTGTAAGCCCTTCTGCACTGTACGTGTGGGTGGGAAAAGCCTTGTGTGCCAGAGGGGGATATCTCCAAGGGAATCTATTGTTGTGGGAGACTACCATTTCTTCATGTTTTCCCTGTAGAACCCAGCCCTTTTTGCTGCTGACAGTAGCTAGCAGAATGATTACAAAAGGTGTCTTAATGGCTTTTCCAGTTTCAGAGGTTTGTACGGATGTACTGCCGACGTGCCCTGCTAGGAGGTTAGGGTGGAGGTTGCTGCCCTTGCCCTCTTCCTGGGACAGCCTGATCTGGCTTGGAATTGCTCAAACTAGAATACAAAGAGAAGAGCTCTGAGCAATGAGGCAGCAGACCAGGCCACCCCTTGGCTGTGGCTGCTCCTTCCCAGACAAGGAAATAGATCTGTGGGGCTGATCTCCTACTGTCCAGTCCAAGGTCAAGTGGTTTAGGTGAAAGCAGTGACATGCATGAAAAGAAATGGACGTTGGACTGGAAGAGTAACATTTACATCTCTGGGACTATTCTGCCAACTATCCCTTTTTTTTCTGCCTATGAAAGTGCTTCTCCAATCTGCTCTGCTAGTTATTTTCTTGACCCTTTCCTCCACTTTGCTGTCAGCTGAGGAATGCAGAAATGCTTGTGCTGGTGGCCACCATGAGAAGAGAAGGGGTAGACATATAGGGTGTCTCTAGAAAAATCAAGCCAGAGGTGTCCCCTCACAGTCACTTCTGCAACAAGACTTTTGACTCCTGGTGATGTCTTTGATGTAGAACTGGGCTTGCATGGGATCCATGCAGCTTTGTCTAGGCTATGCTTGTTGAACTACCTTCTTCCGTGCCACATTATAATCTTTAATATTATAAATCTAAATCAAGACTACTCAATCTCCTAAGGTGACATGGCAGAGGCTGACAGGAACTCCCTGAATAACTTGGCTGTTCAGTTTGCAAAGGAGATGATCTCTACAGACAATGGTCATGGCTTGGTTGCCTTTGGTCTTTTCTCTTAGGTGTCTTTAACCTTGAGTGTCTTTGCTGTCTTTCCTTGGAGACCATGAGACTTCCATTCATCCTCTTGCTTTTGAAAGTTATTTTTCAAGAACAAACCACAGTTTGCTTCAGGATTGTTTGTGTTTGGTAATTCAGACAGTCAGGTGATGCCCTTTTTTGGAGAAGTATTTGTGTAAACATGATTCACACGTTAGTTAAAATAAGGTAGAGCTTTTTTCTACTTTGAGAAGTGAATTGGATCATTTCAGACTGAGATGTGGTGATACTCTCTAACTTCTGGAGTCTAGACCTCCCTCTTATTGCATGGTTGGTTATAGTGACAGTGCTGCAGGTCCCTGGACAGTGGTGTACAAGCACAGACAAAAGGAGAAGACTGCACATCTGACACTATTAACCAGAGTAATTTTAATGAAAATGACAAACAGTGGGTAACAGAAAGAATAAGTTTTCAGTTTTACAAAAGGGTCTTCAGCAAGTAGAGCGTGTTCAGTGCTGGATGGTGCTCTCTCCTTGTGGAAATGGTGGAGTTTGGCAGTCCAACATGCTTCTTGCTCACAGAGTTGCTTGCAAATCACGTTCACCGCCAGACAAGGCACAGCATGGATATATAACAGGAGCTTCTCTACTAGATGTCATCTTAGGTGAAGTTTATAGCTGAGCAAAGTGAACTTGTTCATGGTGGTTGCAAAAACTCCTATTACTATGGCAATACAAAGTGGCTGTGAATTAACTTAAAAGGCACTTTACTCACACCTGAAAGTCTTGCTTTACTCCATCAACATGCTGTAAAAATGCCTCAGTACTTGCTGCTGTAATTCAAGTTGCCCTTTAGAGTAATAGTTGAAGAAACAGGAGAAGTTAGAGGGTTATATGTGGGGTAGTCCTACGCAGCCTGGCACCCATAAGTCCCACTGAACTCAGCCTGAGACATGAGTGCTTGGCATTTCTCAGCACCGTAACCTTAGCCATGAATCTGCGTCCTGCATTTCATTTCTTGGTTGTTATTTCAATAGCCGTATCTGTTGCCAAAACGAGAAGAGAAGGGGTAGCCGTACCCAGATCCATACAAGTCCCCATAACCATAATAGCCCCCATAACCAATCAAGCCTCTGTTCCCATACAGGCTCCCAAAACTTCTGTAGCCATATGGGCTGCCAAATCGGTACTGGTCCCGGTAGGAGCCATATGGGCTGCCAAATCGGTAGCCATTCAGGCCCCCAAAACCATAGAGGTCTTCATAGCCGAATTGTGAGTAGCACCCATCATCATAGAGATCCCTGTAGAAAGTCATCGTTTGTTGATGCAGGTAAACCTGAAACACACACCCAAAAGCGAGGTGAGTTTATGGGCTGCTGACAGCAGGAGGAAAGTCTCAAAGCATGGACAGAGCTGAGGAAATACAACTCGCTCCCTCCTGCAGGTCTTTGTTATCCTCTTAACCATCTCATTTATTTTTCTAATCTCCTGAATCCCAAACAACTTTTTTATTTTTTGTCCCTCAGCTTTTGAAAATGGCTGACTAAACATATAAAATATTTTTTTTGCCAAATGAGAACTAAGCTTTCACACCCCAGAAGTCAGAGAAATTTAAATAAATTAAAGAAAAATATGCCAGTTCAGATACTGATGCTTATTCAGGTGAGATCAACAGCCTATCACATGCATCCCCTTATCTCTCATAGTGCTGTGTGCCATTCAACGTAGGATGAACTCAAAGAATGCAATGAAATGGAGGATTTTTCTTCTAGGATATTTACTTAAAGTAGTAAATGTTTCATGAAGTTTTTATCTAAGGATTTGAATTCCCAACACCTAATGAAATTAAACTGGAACTGGAAATTACTTATGACCTCCAAACTGTGGCAGTAAACTTCAGATTTTCAGTTCTTTAATGCCTACTATTAAGTAAGCCCAGGTAGAGCAAAAATCTTTCTGTGAAGGAATTCCTTGATGTTGTAGAGAATTCTGTTTGCGATTACCTCTAAAATGACAAAAAATTGCTTCCAGAATGTCTGTACATAGACATGCATTACATATGTCATATATGTACACACGAGTGCTTTTTTATACATATATATGTCCAGGCACATGCACACAGATATTTATACAAACATATAGATATAGACAAACGACACGCAAATATCGGGAGTAGCGTCAGTATTGACTTACCTGGTTCGCTGAGGGGAATAGCTCGAAAGAAGTGAATAGAATTTTGGACTTGTAGGTCCGTATATATACCTTCTCAAACTTAGGTGTTCGTTATACAACATATCTTGTTGCATGCATTATTCCTCCAATTGATGTAATGGGAGTCAGTGATTTTCATATTTTCAGAGTTTGATGTTATGACACACGTGTAATACCTTTAGAATTTCTTTCATCTTAAAATAAGAAGAAATGGGCTCAGCACATTTCTAGTAAAATTGCATGGAATTCTTTGTAGTTGGACGGATAGGAATAATTTCGGGAGATGTTTAGACCATTACTAGTTGCGCAATCTGCTTGTAGGTACTCTATTTGCTTGGCTTTTGCATCTGTGGTGCAATGCGTAGAGGAGAAAAGGAGTAGGCTTGCCTTTGGTGTGCCGAAATGTAGTAGTGCTTCTATTCAGCATTATGGCCTGTACGTACTGCCTGGTGATATTGGTGGGCATCTCTTGCCAGCAGCTTTGCTTTTTTCTTTCCTAGGTTCTACAACAGTGATTCTGAAGAAATTTTTCATCTGCCTTATGAATGTTCCCAAATCTTTCTTACTGGTTTAGTATTTTTTTATATTTTTTGACCTTCATAAAACATATAATGCATCACCTTATTAGGACTTAGAAACAAGAGGCCTTCAAGTGTCTTGTAACCATGTTATTAAATCTGGGGGTGTCTTTCGGTGACAAACTATTAATATTTAAATACTGCAACACTTTGCAAATTGAAAACATTAATGAGTGTTTATGAAGTGCTTTGGTATTCAAAATTCTGAGGAAGCCTCAACATCCTGCTTGCTCATTATTACCCTTATTTTATATTCAAATTAATGCCAGAAATTAGGTGAAGGTCACACAAGGAGTTCTGCAGTAAACTCCAGCATTCCTCACTATTGTACAGTATTTGATACATGTGGTTGATTCTTTGCAAAGAAAATATTAACGTTTCCTTGGAAAATGCATTTAGAACATCTCAAAATCCTTATAATTTATTATTTCCAGACCAAGTTCATACTTGTGTTCTCCACTTTGTTCTGCTGAACTCGTGGTCAAGCCCTGTAGTGAGTTAAACTGCAAACGATGCCGCAGTCGTATGCATGTTGAAAACATTCTTTCTGCTCATGCAGCAGCATGACTTTTTTATTACCATAAACACTTTGGACGAATGCAATTAAGATTTATTTGTAGTTTGTGCTGGTCCTGTTTCCTGAGGTTGCTACATAGTTTAATATAAAATACCTAAATAGATTTTTATTTCCTTTAAGCAGGAAGCCTGTGCCATGGTACCTCAGAGTTTCTGGTGAACAACAGATATTTTCAAACATATGTGAAGATTTTCCTTTTTTTACTGGAAATTTCTCTCCCTCAAATGGATTTGAGAACTCACAAATATTTTTATATTCTATAAAAAATAAACTTCAGTCTTGACAGTGAAGACAACAAAATGGTATCAGGAATGCAGTTGGCCCAGAAGATTTTAAGATGAAAGAAACCTGTAATATATGTGACATATGGGAGGCTGGGAACAAACTAATAATCCCAAACAATGAAGAAAATTATATTAATTGAAGATATGACGTGTACAGTCAAATTTGTTTTCCAACCAATAAGAATGCAAACCTTTTGAATACACAGAGCGTCTTTGATAAGCCAGGTGGGCAAGGAAACGGTATAAAAAGGGCTCAGAGCTCTAGGCTCCTCATCAGCTCTCTTGCCTTCCTCCTCCCAGTGAACTCGGTAAGCCTTTTCTCCATTTAGTCTCTTCATAAGGATTAGAAATTTTGGGTTAATAGTTTGTTAGGATTGTGGCTTCTCTGAAATTTAAGGTTCCTCTGAACCTTGTAACTTTGCTTACCGTGTTGCAGGAACTGACGGGTTCAGGTTTTAAAGCTGGGGTGAAACTTTCCTGGTCCTGTTGGTACTGGGGGTATCTGATAAGGATCGCTGGCTGTCAGGTCTGCAGAGCTGCCTCCGGCAGAGTTAGAAAAGGGTTTCCCCACCATGGCCCTCAGTGGGTTCTTCCATAAATCTTCTGTTTTATTTTAAGGGAGGTTTCAGATCTGTTTGGCAAGACAGCAGATGTTATGTCTGCTAGTGCTCCGTGGTTTCTTGCACCTGCTGTCAGCAGTTCCAGATGCCAGTCTGAAATGGGTGTAAATTACTGAAATGGGCCTTGGAGCCATGGACCCAAAAGCTGAAGCGTGTTATCATGGCAATCATCAGACACCCTTAAGCTTTCTTGAAAACTTTCCTGAAGGATTTAGAAATGTAGAAAACTATGTAAAGCTGATATCCTAAGAGAAATTTAGAATTGTTAACTCCTAACAATATTTGCTAAGAAAAATCCTGAAGCAGCAGCAAGGAGGTTTTTATCTGTAAGGGGAATATTCCATAGTCAGCACTTTCACCAATCTCAGTAAGTAACAAAAGAAATAAAATGGTTTAAAAACAGTGGATAAAAGAGAAAACTATAGAAATGGGATGTAATAGGAAATGAGGAATTTGCTCATAATTTTGTTTCTCTCCTTGGTGTCATGGGGCCAGTGAAGAAGTCTTTGTTTGGGTTCTGAGTCTTACTGCCACTGGAAGTACTTACTACTTTTGCTTTCCTCCCTGCTGCTGCATTTCAGGTTTGCCTCCATCGCAGAAAGATGACTTTCCAGTGCGAGGATGACTGCTATTCTCCCTGCAATTACGGGGGCCTGTATGGCTACCGGGGCTACGACTGCGGGATCCCTTGTGGCTACCGGGGCTATGGGGGCCTCTACGGCTACCGGGGCCTCTATGGATTTGGGGACCGGTATGGTTATGGCGGTCTGTACGGTTACCGGGGCATTTATGGCTCTGGGGACTGCTTCGGCTATGGGGGTCTGTATGGTGGCTATAGGGGCTTCTATGGCTCTGGGGACTGCTACGGCTACCCAGGCTTTTACTCCGGCCGCTACGGCTACCCCTTCGGTTCACGTTATGGTCAAAGATTCGGCTACGGGAGCTGCTACCCCTGCTAAACTCAGACGGAATGACCCTGAAATGAAGATCATCCCAGGCCTGGCAAGCACAGATTGACAGCGAATCCTGGAAGCAGCGATCCCTGATGCACAGAGCCCTGTTGACAGCAGCCACCTTCCACGGAGGCTTTGACCGCTCTGCACTGCTGTTGAAGTGCTTGCAATGATATTCTTTATTCTGCTCTGTGTCTGCTTGCTCTCTTCCTACCCAAACTCTCCTCTTGATCAAAAGCTTCCTTCTCCTTGATACTGCAGTTCTTTGTAAACTGACTTTTATGTCTGTTGCAATGATGTACAAAACATTAACTCTGATGAATGGTGTAGGCAGGTTATAATGTATCTTTGGGAATGTAGTCTTTCAGCTCTGTGTGCCTTAAAGTCTATCTGTCTTTCACTCATATTAAAAATTATGCTGCATCAATACCGTATTTCTGGTTTTATTTTTCACTTGCATTTCTTAAGTATCTTGAAATCAACAGCATCACACAGATTGGGTGACAAGGTTATTAACTTTGTGTACTCAGGGATTTTCTTGTAGAGACTTGCCCTCCTCAAGCTGAGAAACGTGGACTTTTGTAGCTGCAGGAAACTTCAGCTGTATGGTTATGCATGTTTCTACAGCTCCGGGTTTTCACTTGGTGTATTCCAAATGAATGCTTCACTTAAAATATTTCAGTGCTGCTGTTGGGCTAATGTGATGGGATTAGGACATGATTCATCACTGGCTGTGATCTGATGTTGAAGAGGTCATAGGCAACTGTACATGTGTGGACTCACCAGGTTCTTACTTTTGAAAGAAGCTCATGTTTTGTATATTATCATGGAATCATTGAACAGCCCAGGTTGGAAGGGACCTGGCAGGATCAGGGTTGAAAGATTAGAAGTTCCTTGATGAAGAAGTGGGAGGAATTTGCCCTTTGTAGTGTAAATAATTTGGTAAGAAAAAAGGATATTCAGTGGCCAGCAACTCCGAAGCATGACAGAAGGGTGGTTTTGTCTGTCAGTTTAGGGGAACATACTCAGAGCCCATATTTTGGAAGGAAGCAGAGTCATGACTGATTTTTATTGGCTCTATTTCTCACACTGGATGTTATGGGCAGAGGGTGTAGAACTTCCTGGTTCTACAACTGAGAGGCTGTGGCTGCATGAGGAGGAAGGTGGTGGTCCTTTCTCACTGCTTCCCTGGCTACAGGCAGCTGGCAGACCAAAGCTACCAAAATGCCCTGGGGAGATGGGGTACTGTTTCACCTGTTTGGTTTTTGGTTTTGTGGTGTTTTGGTTTGTTTGTGGTTTTTTTTTTTTTAGGACAATTTTTCTCTCTTTTTCCCACTTTCCTGCCTTATAGGTTTTACTCACTGGGTTTAGTGAATTATTGTAACTGCCATGTAGAAATGGATTTCGTTCTACCCAGTTCTGTTTGGAAGATCAAAGTAGTGTTTTGATTTTCAAGGCCAGCACCACGATAGGAAAAAAACCACCACTTCCTCCTCGACACTTCTACCATTGCTTTTAATATATGTTTTTGGTTTTTCTTATGTTACATTGACTGGTGTGCTGGGTTCAGTCAGGA
>NW_010258863.1:0-224 GCF_000690775.1 Eurypyga helias
GAAGATCTGACGGGGAGTCACGTTCAGCCTCTCTCCTTATTGTACCAGTCCTGTGGACCTGGACCTGGGTGAGCAATTAGCTCTTAATTCTCCTTAATTTGGGCTACACATGTACACGAAGACGTGGCCCTGCAGAGAGTGAACACACACGCGTATATCACAACCCCAGGAACACGGCACCGGTGGTCTCCAGCATCCAGGTGTGCACACACCCACTCGAGGGA
>NW_010258864.1:0-14392 GCF_000690775.1 Eurypyga helias
TTTATTTTCTCCGCTCTTGAAGAAAAAATAATACCCCAAACCCTGAAAACCCAACCCATAATCATTATCCTGGCTGGCCGTTCGGACGGCGCTCCTGGAAGCCCGTTTCTTAACGAAGACGAAACGCACCTTCGGGAGCACAGACCCTGCATTGATTTCTGCTCGCCAACCCTCAGCAAACTCAAACCCCGGGGGATTCCCATCCTGGGCAAGCTCCAGCTCTCAGGACAAAAAAAGGCATTGAAATGCATCAATTCCTTTTTTCACCTCGTCCGCGTTCTTGGTTCAGAACCCACCTGGACCCGCAAAGAGGCAATGCTGTATTTAACCCGTTAACGGGCACCGTTATTGCGCTCCGGAGGTTTGTAGGAGGGTGCGTACGCCCAGGCATTTGTGGTTAGCGGCTGCGGAGCCAGTTTTACAGTCACGGTAAGTTTAATTATTTACGTTTTTCTGGGGTGCAGGAAAAACCCTGCGGGCAACGACAAAAACGAGAAGCTGCTGATCAGTTTAAGACCCCAACATCAGAGCCTGGGAACACGTTCGTATATTAACCTGTTTACATAAGGCCTCGGTTTAAAGCATATTTGAAATGTGGTGGTGCACACGCAAGTGGAACTTGCTCCGTAAGGGCAATTAGCATCTTCGGGTTTACTTTGGAAGAAGTTTTGTACGGGCTCCAGCCCCGCGCCCATCCCCATCAAGGAGAGCCTTGTGCGAATCCCAGCAGCCAGGGCGGAGGTGCCCCTGCGAGATACACCCGGGCACGTAGGGATAAGCACGGAGGAAGCACGAGGTTTTACACCAAAAAGAGAGGATGTGCTGGTAGAGGCATCTGCTTCTCTAGGCTTTTGAAGAAGGGGAGGGAGGGGGATGGGGACGTAGGCAGGGAGAGGGCACAGCATGTTCAGCTTTGGGCCGGTGGGTGCATTTGCAGAGTACAGGACAAAGTTTCCCTTATCTTGATTGCTCCCATCATCTCGATTCCACTTTGCAAAACGTGTCACATTCACAGTTGTCCTTCAGATTCGAAGCTGATCTCCAGGTAAAGTTACTTTCCACACGTCTTTAAGTTTTCCCAAGTCGCCATCGAACTCTGAAAGCTACATTTGATGTGCAAATGTTTAGGAGGAAACTGTAAAATTTATACTTAGAGTAATTCTTTTAAAAAAAAAATAAAAGGGGCATTTTTGAAATTACTATATTATTTTAAATCTTTAAATTCTCCTGTAACTGACAGGGGCAACAAATTCTCAACTCTAGCTTAGCCTTTAGCAGGGGAGGCCATGTACATCGATCTGGTTTTATGGGCCACGTTCAACAGGAGCCCTAGGTAGTGGAGAAATCGGGAGTGAATCTGTATAACTGAGGAATCATAAATCTTTAGCACCTTAGACTTTCCTGAGCGAAGGTGAGAGAAGAAGGAATTTGTCTCTAGCTGTCAGTGTAAATTTTTCATTAAAATGCTGTAAAGCTTTTTAAAGTCCCAAAGTAAACTGCTTGTGCAGCAGTTCAGCAGAACCGCACAAGAGCATCGAAAAACCCCCGCCAACAGATTGTGGTCCTCCAGCAAATACAAACCACGCTGCAGCTTTCCTCATCGAAAATTGGATAAGAGCAAATACGCTGACAAGGAGAATACGAGCCTATACAACTTCACATCCAATTTAAACAAAGTTCACATCCATTACAAGCTGAGAAACATGTTCATATTCAAGAGGAACTAGTTTTCCTGTGCCTCAGCAGAACATCCGAAGAGATAAATAGGGGTTGGCCTCCTTTGGAGTAGGATGTTTGCTCCTGCTCCTCTTTGGGAATTATGTCAGTATAGCAAGCAACTCCTAAAACATGACCTAGAAGCAGGAGGAGTGAGCCTGGATGTGGACTCATCCCACACTGCTTTTGAAGCAGAACTGTCAGTACTAACAGATCGGTGCATGGCCCCTGAGGTCCGCAGAGACCACCTCAGGAGGTCTCTAGTCCTACCCACTGCTCCGAGCAGGGACAGCTGTGGGGTCAGAGCAGGTTGCTCAGGGCTGTATCCAGTTGGGCCTTGCAAACCTCCAAGGATGGAGCCTGCACCTCCTCTCTGGGCAACCTGCTCCACTGCCGGCCTGCCCCAACGGGGCGGTGCTGCCGTAGGGTGGTGTTGGCCATTGGAGGGTCACCAAATGCCTGCAGAAGCAAAAGTCAGGAGCTGAACAGGGATACGACAGTCAGGTTGACCCACCGCCTGGTGTAGGAGGAAGGCAATGAGCAATTACTGACGTGTGCTACTGTTCATTTATTGACTGCAGGTGTACAATGTTCACTATACGATGAGCATTAATGGAAAAGTACAAGATGGATCGATGGAAATAGATGCTGGAAACAACTTAGAGACATTCAAAACAGGAAGCGGGAGGGAAGAGGCTGTTGAAGTTCATGATTTTCAGGTTGTAAGTACCACCGCTCTTGCCTTACATGTAACATGCTCCAGCACTGGACTCTAAGGATACCCTGCCCTGCCCAGCTTCTCTGCCCCAGTCAGTCTCAGCTTCCAGACCCCAGCTATCCACACACACATCCTTGCTCTCCTGACTTTCTTTCACAGCGAGACAGGCAGTTTCCTCCAAAACAAAGCCTAAGTGCCTTTTGGGGATAGGCCATGCCAGGTCCCGCTCCGTGAAGCGGTATGGATTAGGCTGCATCAGATTTGGCTCCACATAACACTTCCCCTTTTCAAACCACTGAACAGAGCTACCGCATGTGGCCTTGGGGTCTTGATAGAAAATTGTTCTGGCAGGCTATGACACAGCCCTCACATGATTTCATACGATTCGCACTGAAAAAATTACCCTCCCCTCCCCGAAACATCACCATTTTGTAAGCATAGGGTCACCACAGCACGCCAAGTAGTCAGCAAGGAGACACCACTGTACAGCGCTGGACCCGGGCAGCTTGCCCTTCCCTCAGGTCGGGGATGGGAGCTGCTTTCCATGGCTTGGCCTGGGTTCATCCCTAGGGGAGGGGATGGAGGCATTTAGCATACCTCATGCATCCTTTCACCAAACGCATGGTGCTGCACCACTTGAGCTGACAACAAGCACATCTGGGTACCCCGACATCCTGGCTGTGGCTGCTCAGTGCAGAGCACAGACTAACAGATGCCAAATCTCAGCAGGGCTGAACAGCTCGGATGGAGTGGTCACTGAGCTGTACCACCTCTGAGCTGCTGAAGGCACATCCATGTCATGTTGCAGAAACACATTTACAGGGCCCAGATCCTACAGGTCGTACGCTCAGCTGTGAAACACCCTACTTGAGAGTTAAGTCCTCTGTAAGCAAAAGCAGCACCTTCCCTGGGAAGACTTGCCTAGGGCTTCGAGAGCAGCTGCTTTTGACTTGCTGAACCTAGAGAGGCGAGGGAATTCAGCTCCTTGGCTTCTCAGCAAGTACAAACAAATCCACGCCAGGAGACCCAGGACCCCGACCCTCCTGCCAGCTGTGGTTCAGCCTTTATGAAACTCTCATCAACATCACCATAGCAACATTATTAGCAGCAGAATAAGAGCACCCACAATGAGCTCATTTGCCTTCACCGTTCCACATCTGCAGAGAAGCACCAGCCCACCGGAGAGATGCCGAATATACATTGCTTCCCTGGCGTGCTACTTGCATGCTGGTCAGCTGCTGCCTGTCCCAGCCGGGTCAGAAACCAGCTCCCAACACCAACCAGCTGAAGCGACCTCCCAGGGACAGTGCTCGCTTGTAATTACAGAGAGCTGGAGACAGGCTCAGCAAGAGCGAAGGGATGCTGCCAGTTGGGTTTTGAGCCAGGAATGCACATAAAGGAGAAAGCAGTTGAAGAGATACACTTCCAGCGGCCAAGTATTTACGTTAGCAGCTTTGGGTTGAGTGGCACGGCTCCAACCATTGCACAGTCAGTAAAGACTTGGATTTGGCAATACTAGGATACTCCTAGCATGCTCAGTGCACCACAGAGTCTCATTCCCTTGTGCACTACATAGCCATCCCCTCTCTCACTGCTTTACAGTTAGTCATTTTGTTTTGATGGGGGTCTGTCCAGCTGTACGGGACTTGCAGGCACACAGGACAAGACTCAGGTGCCTCAGTACTGTCCATCTGAAGCCGCACAAGATGCCTATGGTATCCACAACACCCATACGAGGCAGGTGAGAGGGGCTGTGAGGACACCCATGCCCCACTGGCCTGGCAGCCACAGGCTAGGCAGAAAACCAGCATCTCCCAAATGGCACTAGATCTTTCTCTTTAGGTGGTCGAATGGAGCTCATGCAACCCCATGAAAACCATGCAAATTTTACAGTCTACAACAAGGGATCTGAATTCATAATGTAAAAAAGAACCCTTTCATGGGTACTCAGAAACCTACAGCAGAATCATAGAATCACAGAATGGTTTGGGTTGGAAGGGACCTTAAAGACCATCTAGTTCCAACCCCCCTGCCATGGGCAGGGACACCTTCCACTAGACCAGGTTGCTCAAAGCCTCATCCAGCCTGGCCTTGAACACTCCCAGGGATGTAGAAAATACAGACAAGGTTCCCCTGACCAAACGTTGGTGCCCAAAGCGCTGGCACATTGCTGGCAGACATAACCCTGGGCTTGCAGAAGACGTGCAGCCCTCTGGAGCTGCTGGAATACCCTTCCTCTTGCTTGCAGTCAGACATCATCCATAGTTTAGGCAACTGCATTTCACCTTTGCAGGCCAGATGAAGGAAGTCCCACGCACAGAATTCTGCACCAAATTCCCCATCACGAGCTTCCCTTGCTGTCACAGCCACTCAACGTGTACAGATTGGACCAAGCTGCCCCCGTGTTTTTGTAAATCAGTGTCGTAAGGGTACCGCGCCACCAGCTAACACAGTTTGGAGGCTGCCCACGTTAGGTGCTAAGTTACAGTGCAAATCATGTCACCTAATTCCTTAACAGAGCTACTCCAAGTAGCCTACAGCTGACGTGGAGGCACTTATGTAAAACACCCCCATCTTTCAGAAAAATCGAGCAAAAACTTCTAGACCCATTAGACCAAAATCGTGACGCTAAGACGAGGAGGGAGGAACATTTCATTGCATCTGGTTTTAAATCAGATTTAACCTTCAGACTAAAAATTTCAAGTGGCAATTTTAGCGCTCGGGCGCTGTCTTGGGGGTGGTGGGGAGCTGGAAGCCTGCACACA
This sequence comes from Eurypyga helias, assembly GCF_000690775.1. Classification (NCBI taxonomy): domain Eukaryota; kingdom Metazoa; phylum Chordata; class Aves; order Eurypygiformes; family Eurypygidae; genus Eurypyga; species Eurypyga helias. The sequence goes on from NW_010258864.1 coordinate 5,200, forward strand.
AACCCCCTGCGCCTTCTGCTTTTACAGGGCATAACTGGAATACGTTTTGCTGAAGGAGAAAAGTGTTACATCAAAGCTCAGCCAAAAGCTCACGTCCCCGAAGTGGATGCGATGACTAAAGCGAGCCTCTCATCTGAGCTGGTAAGGGGCACTTTGTTTTTCTTAAGCAGATCTTTGTGTAAGGAAGGTCTTAAAGCAATATTTAGATACAAATAAAGATGACATTTGACAACCACTGTGGCTAGTGGTAGGATAGAAGGATATTTGAGCTTTCCTTGACTGGTTGCAAGAGGCCCCTGGAAAGTTAAGAAAAGAAAGATTGATGTCAGAGGTGTCACTGCATCCAGGGGCATCATGGGAGGCTGCAGACTGGGGAGTGGGGGGAGCTTCAGCCCAATGTCCAGCAGATCCATAGGAGACCTCAGTGAGAGAGCACCTGCTCGAAAACAGGCTGTGCACAAGGCTGGAAGGGAGAGGATGAGGTGGCAGCTGCTTTAGTCAACGCAAAGAGGGATAGGTCGAGGGAGGGGATTCTGCACCTCTACTCTGCTCTTGTGAGACCCCACCTGGAGTGCTGCGTCCAGCTGTGGCACCCTCAACATCAGAAGGATATAGACCGGTTGGAGTGAGTCCAGAGGAGGCCACGAAGATGCGCAGAGGGCTGGAGCACCTCTGCTATGGGGACAGGCTGACAGAGTTGGGCTTGTTCAGCCGGGAGAAGAGAAGGCTCCGGGGAGACCTTATAGCACCTTCCAGTACCTGAAGGGGCTACAAGGAAGCTGGGGGGGGGACTTTTTGCAAGGGCCTGTAGTGATGGGACAAGGGGTAACGGGTTTAAATTAAAAGAGGGGGGATTTAGATTGGATATCAGGAAGAAGTTCTTCACAGAGAGGGTGGTGAGGCACTGGAACAGGTTGCCCAGAGAAGCTGTAGATGCCCCATCCCTGGGAGTGTTCAAGGCCAGGCTGGATGAGGCTTTGAGCAACCTGGTCTAGTGGAAGGTGTCCCTGCCCATGGCAGGGGGGTTGGAACTAGATGGTCTTTAAGGTCCCTTCCAACCCAAACTGTTCTGTGATTCATAGAATCTATGATCTCAGGAGATTTCTTAGGCAGAAGCAGGGACTCCATCACTCAAGTCCTCTGAAACAGTCAATAAAAGGGAATTATGGAAAACATTGTTGCAAAAATCCAGCTAAATCAGAATAAATAGTTTTAAAAAAATAAGAATTTGCCTTGCTAGACAGCATCAGGCTCCGTTTTAAGACATTGTGACATTTAAGACAGAGTCTGCACGGCAACCACCACCAAAGCTGCAGTTCTCACCCAGATACTGCCAAAACCTCTCTTTCACCCACATTTGTAGAAAAGCCTATCGCTTTCAGTGTGCATAGCCTGAGTTCCCCAGAGCTCAGAGCCCCAGACCCATCGCACACACAGGAGTGGCTCTGGTGATGTGACTATGGCCGAGCCTGGATGCTGGCAGGGGCTCAGCCAGTGGCAGGTGGGCACAGGAGGTCCACGACCCCTTTGCCTAGGTTTGCTCTGCTCCCAAGAAAATAAAAGCTGAGCTGGGAGAGAGGCACCATTAAGGCTGCACCTACCTGCAATGATGTTGAGACTACCAAACATCTGCTTTAAATGAAAGAGAAAAAAGGTTTTTCTAAACCAAATCTGCATGGTACCCGCAGTGTTACAAAGTCCCCTGAAGTTGAGGGGATCTTCCCCATGATGGGGAAGAGATCTTGTCCAAATTCCAGGCAGAGACTTAGATCTTCCCTGCCTTGCCTTACTTTAAAGGCAGGCTGTGCTTCTTGACTTCATTAGCCCTATTGCCTTAAGTCAAGGTTTCAATTTTTCATCTTTTTGTAAGAATAAAGCCACAGTCTTGAAGACATTATCCTAAAACAGTCAAAAGTTATTTCTAGCTTCTCCCTGGTGACAGTAAACCTCTTTCTTTGTCCTGTATTCTGCGCATCTTCTCCAAAGATGCATCACCAATGCCACCACTGCAATAAATCATGTGAACTGAGCCCAAAGCAAGCAGATGATTTAGGGATATTAACCTTTCCCTGTCGCTCGACTTTCCAGGTTAGATGTACGACAGGAATGGCAAAGTAGTACTTATTTTTCTAGAGCAACTCTCCTCGCTCACACGCATGTATTTAGGAGAAAAGTACGCGTACGCCGTTTTCTTACAACGCGTATCACAACCAATGCTGCCTATTGAAATGGTTGATTAAAATAAGCTTTTGGGGATACCCAAAATCTGCCTGCTCACAAGTCAGGATCTCCTCAGAGAGAAAGAAAGGATATTTTTATTTCTGAAAACTAGATTCAGATATTTCTAATGCTGATAAAAGCTTAAGTGGGAGAATATAAATAAAGAACATTTCTCACCAGACAGATTGGATAGCGAACTTAAATGCTTGAGACCTACAAAAGAAATCAATAAACACATTAAAGGAACAGCAACTTGACGGAATAAATTGATCTAGTCAGTTATATAACGAGTTTTGATGACTTTCATGGAAGCAATTTAGAATTTTAACTTTGAAATCATACTGGTTTTCATGATTCACAAGTTGGTTTTCTTTTAATATTTCACTGTTGCCATAAAACACTTACACATTTTATGTAAAATAATACTTTGAACTAACAACTTTAAAGAATCAATCACTGGCATTTTCCTACATTACTTTGAAGATACGAACCAAAAACCTGCAGGGTACACTTCAAAAAGGCAGGCTCCTCTAACTCGCACTTCAAGCTTTTGGTCAATTGAATTGCTTTTACCAAACGAGACCTTTAATCAGACAGATCACGTTGACTTAAAACTGGAAGCTGGAGCTGTTCTCAACTTTTGAGCAAGGCTTTTTTTTATTTCCCCTATTGTAAATATAGTTATCTCTTGGGAGTACATCAAATGAGAGCGGGGCACGATAAAAGATTAGGATCTTGGTTTTAGCTCGCGTATTTCATTGCTGCTCTGCTGAAGGTAGTAAATCTTTACAGTTTCTACCACCTGAAAAATCTGGCGCTTTGGGCTGAAAGATCAGCCTGGAGAAGAGAAGGCTCCGGGGAGACCTTATTGCCCCTTCCAGTACCTGAAGGGGCTACAAGGAAGCTGGGGGGGACTTTTTACAAGGGCCTCTAGTGACAGGACAAGGGGTAATGGGTTTAAATTGAAAGTGGGGAGGTTTAGATTAGATATCAGGAAGAAGTTCTTCCTGGAGAGGGTGGTGAGGCACTGGAACAGGTTGCCCAGAGAAGCTGTGGATGCCCCATCCCTGGAAGTGTTCAAGGCCAGGCTGGATGAGGCTTGGAGCAACCTGGTCTAGTGGAAGGTGTCCCTGCCCATGGCAGGGGGGTTGGAACTAGATGGTCTTTAAGGTCCCTTCCAACCCAAACCATTCTGTGATTCTATGTTCTCCAACCCCTAATCCTTGTACATGGGGCAAAAGCCTTCCGAGAGAGAGACGAGGGGTGAAATCTTAGCCCCAGCAAAGCTGACAGTAGTTTTGCCATTCATTTCAGTTGTAGCAACCTTTACGCAGGCTTTGGCTTAGTACAAGCAGTTCACATTCACGAAATACGAGGATGCTTGGTATTAGCTGCAGCGGATGATTATACAGTTTGATGCTCAAGAATTAACAGCAAGCAGGCACATGACTGCTCACCGAGCTAGCAAAGGATTTACGCTCCTCTATTTGCAGGAAGATGAAATCATGCCTGTGAGATTTGACGAAAACTCCCTTATCTGGGTGGCTGCAGATGAGCCTATCAAGCATAACGGTTTCCTAAGCCCCAAAATTTTAGAGCTTTGCGGGGATCTTCCAATTTTCTGGCTGCGACCAACATATCCCAAAGGTAACGCTTCTTGTTTTTGAAGAGTATGTGTCATGGTTTAACCCCAGCCAGCAACTAAGCACCACACAGCCGCTCACTCGCCGCTGGCTGGGATGGGGAAGAGAATCGGAAGGGTAAAAAGTGAGAAAACCTGTGGGTTGAGAAAAAGACAGTCTAATAGGTAATGCAAAAGCCACACACAGAAGCAAAGTGCAACAAGGAATTCCATCACTACTGCTCATCAGCAGGCAGGTGTTCAGCTATCCCCAGGAAAGCAGGGCTCCATCGTGCCTAACGGTTATTTGGGAAGACAAATGCCATTACTCCAAACATCCCCAGATTCCTCCTTCTTCCCCAGCTTTACATGCTGAGCATGATGCTCTATGGTATGGAATATAGCATCATGCCCTTTGGTCAGCTGTCCTGGCTGCATCCTCTCCCAACTTCTTATGCACTCCCAGCCTGCTCACTTTGACTTACTATGAGATGAAGCATTGCCGGAGAGGGCAAACTCCTTCTACAGAAGGACAAGCCAATAGCTTAAACTAGTCCCAAAATGTTTAGGCAGCTGACACCAGACAGCAGGAACACCATACCTGGCCAAGAGTTAGGGAACCAGCGAGCTCCTGATCAGGGATCATAGCATGTCCTATCTCTCACCCCACTTCTCCAGAGGATTTCACTGGAGTGGAGAGATAAGATACTTGAGCTTGGCAACTGGAAGATGAAGTTTATGAGGTCCTGGAGGCAGTCCCAGGACTGAAGTACTCCCATCACCCAGAGCCAAGCTTAGCAAAGGTATTCAGGAGTCACAGGGAGATGGCAACTTCTCCAGGTAACTTCCAGGCCTGGGGAGAGAAAATGCTCAAAAAGATTTACTCCTCCTTGGTCCATTTAATATTAGGAGACTCAAAGAGGGAGAAAAAGGAGACATTTTAGAGCACCTGTGAATCCAAACTGCCAACATTTTCCACTTTTCTCACATGCTTTCATATCCCACCGGACTGTATCAAGGCTCTCCAGAAGCCGTCTCCATCAGGTGCACCAGCTGTCCGTGGGCACCAGTCCATCACAGAAGCACTTCAAAAAACGAGATGCGTACGACCGGTCTGCCGAGTTAACATCGGTGGCCATGCAGCGGGTCAAAAAGCCCCAAACTCCTCACACCCGTTCTGCCTCAAGGGGAGGAAGAAGCCGGGGTAAAATGGCAACGTTGCACCTCTCTGGACTGACACTGACTGCAGATACAACACAGGAAGGCAAAGAGCTCCCATGGGGATGCTCATCAAGTTTTGCCACCACACAGTTTCATCTTTCCCTCTGCCTCCCCACCCCTTTTTAATATTTAAAGAAATCACTGAAACCTTAGAAAATGCATGGGTAAATACAAGGGCACACTGAAGATAAGATTATCCTCTTGTGATTATTTCTTCAGAGAACCAAAGGAGAGAAATGAAGAGAAACAAACGCCAGTCAGAATCAAGCTTTGATACAGAAGACTTGGAAGCTGCTGCTGAAGAAGTAAACACCAGGTCACCCACCACACAGCTGACTCAAGAGCTTGATCACCAGTCTAACGAAACCGGGCCAATGGGACAAGAAACCGATCAAACCCATAATCCAGACAACCCATATAATGTAAGTATTTTCTCCCTAATCTTCTTTCAGAGCCTGAGGCTGTTGTGACGGGTAATACTGGTGTGCTGGGGTCTTTTTTTTTTTTTCCCTTTAAATTTTCACAGGGTTTGCCTATGTAGCTTTTCTCCAAAATTATACCTGCAAAAAACCTAAGAAGTTCACAAAAAGTCTTCCCTCATCCTTTTCTCCCTCCCTCACCCCAGTTGTCATTAGCGCTCAGACTGAAACAAGCACAAGCACTGGAGGTGGCAAGAGTATGGCAAGTTGATGCCAAGTTGCTTTTCAGGGTTCAGGTGCATATGGAAGCAGCGCTGGAGAGATCCATCAAGGATGGCACCATCTGCAGACAAACCAAAGCTGCTCTTGGCAGAGAGCTGACCTCCATCCCTTACTGACAATGTAAAGAGAGAGAGTTCAGTAGCTAGAAACAGACTTTGCCCTCAAAGAGAAATTCGTATCGGAAGTGACTGTGACAGAGGAAAGTAGTAGTACAGTCTGGTTGCAAAGAAGTTAGGGTTAGGCCAAATAAATCTCTCTTCTCAGCCTCTTCTCTACCAGGCCCTAATCTAGCACACAATTAAGAGAGGAGAACCTCTTTAGAGACAGCAACAGTGGGTGGAAGATGAGCATCACGACATTTGTTCTCGCTCTGCAAGACGAGGCAGCCCACAGAAAGAGCACAGGAGCCGTCCCCGCTGTGTCCCAACACCTTGGCCGCGCTGCAGGAAAACTGACTGTACTGTAGTCACCTTCCAGTCTAGTGCACCAGCGCCAGACAATTTACACCCACCATTTGGTGCAGCAGGAGTAAGTCATTTTAATACAACACTGTCACAAGATAAATGCCTCCTGCTTTGGAAATAAGTCCCAGCTTTGACTTGACATTTATGCAACAGCAGGAGATCATTATACTGTGACAGCGTTCTGCCGAGTTGACATCCCTTAATTAAACTTAAATTAATCACTCCAAATAAAGTGGATCTAAATCGACTCTCTCACGAGGTCAGTAGAAACAGCAGCAGCACTGGAATGTAACTTCTGCTCACCGCTACTAACGTGACTGTGTCCGTGGGGTCCAAGCTGCCCAGTCTCTCGAGGGCAGTGGCAGAACAACTGCCACAGGTCCCTTCATCCAGACAGAGGGTCCCTGGGCCAAAGGGAGAACATCCCAACACACAGGGTCACCAGACTTCCCTCATCGCGCCGGGTGGGATTCACCTCCGCGAACAGTTACTGTGTAGGTGCCTATATCCAGCTTTCTTTAGACAGAAGCATTCAATGCAGAAGGACCCCTGTTGTGATAGGGCAAGAGCCAGCAGGTTTACATTGAAAGCGGGGAAGTTTAGATTGGATATCAGGAAGTTCTTCCTGGAGAGGGTGGTGAGGCACTGGAACAGGTTGCCCAGAGGAGCTGTGGATGCCCCATCCCTGGAAGTGTTCAAGGCCAGGCTGGATGAGGCTTTGAGCAACCTGGTCTAGTGGAAGGTGTCCCTGCCCATGGCAGGGGGGTTGGAACTGGATGGTCTTTAAGGTCCCTTCCAACCCAAGGCATTCCATGATTGTGTGATTACACTGCAGGTCTTTCCTGTAGGATGAAATGAATCCTCCTCCCTAGAACTCCTTCTCTTCACCCACTATGAGCGGAGTCTGGATGATGAGCTCGGGTGTAGAAGGTCACACAGCAGAGATCCAAACCCAAGAGAGATGAATCCTGCCCAAGAAAAGGGCACCCTGCCTGCTGTCACTAGCAACCTGTAGAAGCCCAGGCAGGAGACAGCACCTTCCTGTGCCTCACTGTTTCCATGTGCTGCTAGTTTTCTGAATGAAAAATGCTCAGGTAAACAGCTAAGTGTTACTCCAGCATTTGCTCTTTGCTGCTGCCTTTCTTGAAATAACACCAGTGGGAAAAGAACAAAAGAGCTTTGAAAAGCAGAACATCCAGGTTACTTTTCTTTCCCCAGAAAGGAGGAAAGGAATTTTGAAGGCTGAAGGCAGTAGCAACAGCCTGCTTTTATATATTTTACGCATGCCTTGCTCCATGTAACTCATACTGTCAGATACAGCACAGGCAGAATTTTCACTGTCCACAATGCACCTAAGTGTGGCAGGGGAGGGGAAAAAAAAACCCCAAGTCAAAGCAGACATGAAAAATAAGGGAGAAATATTCAGGAAACTGCAGGATAACAGCCTACTACTTAAGAGTTTCCTGGGAATACTGTAAAACGCATGCCTTGCTCCATGTAACTCATACTGTCAGATACAGCACAGGCAGAATTTTCACTGTCCACAATGCACCTAAGTGTGGCAGGGGAGGGGAAAAAAAAACCCCAAGTCAAAGCAGACATGAAAAATAAGGGAGAAATATTCAGGAAACTGCAGGATAACAGCCTACTACTTAAGAGTTTCCTGGGAATACTGTAAAAATCATTAAATAGCCTACTAAAGAGTTTCCTGGGAATACTGTAAAAATCATTAAAATACAAAAATTAAAATATTAAAACCAGCATACACTGCAGACATTGTCATCTACATAAAAGGCCCAGAAAGCCATCCTGAAATCTTTTTCCATCACTAATATTTAAGAACTTGGGAGTTTACTGCTGCTGGATCTTGCACAAGGACTGTGGAAGGAAAATAACATGGGCAATCGCACCAGTTCTGCACTTCTGCCAGAGCAGGGCAGAAGGACAACCATATCCTGGGCTGTATCCAGAGAAGTGTGGCCAGCAGGTCGAGGGAGGGGATTCTGCCCCTCTGCTCTGCTCTGGTGAGACCCCACCTGCAGTGCTGCGTCCAGCTGTGGACCCCCCAACATCAGAAGGATATAGACTGGTTGGAGCGAGTCCAGAGGAGGCCACGAAGATGCTCAGAGGGCTGGAGCACCTCTGCTATGGGGACAGGCTGAGAGAGTTGGGCTTGTTCAGCCTGGAGAAGAGAAGGCTCCGGGGAGACCTTATAGCACCTTCCAGTACCTGAAGGGGCTACAAGGAAGCTGGGGGGGGCTTTTTACAAGGGCCTGTAGCAACAGGACAAGGGGTAACGGGTGTAAATTGAAAGTGGGGAGGTTTAGATTGGATATCAGGAAGAAGTTCTTCGCAGAGAGGGTGGTGAGGCACTGGCACAGGTTGCCCAGAGAAGCTGTGGATGCCCCATCCCTGGGAGTGTTCAAGGCCAGGATGGATGAGGCTTTGAGCAACCTGGTCTAGTGGAAGGTGTCCCTGCCCATGGCAGGGGGGTTGGAACTAGATGGTCTTTAAGGTCCCTTCCAACCCAAACCATTCTGTGATTCTGTGACAAAACCCAGGCAAGATGCACGGTCAGTCAGTGGGAGTTCTTTTATCTTCAACAGAACCCAGATTTCAGTATTTACCCTTTGCAGGGTTAAGAGGAGCATCACTACATTCTACATTCTCTGAGAAGGCGGGCACCAGGATGACATTTAATATTTTACATTTCAGCAACTGGAAGGTGAAGGGATGGCTTTTGACCCCATGCTGGATCACCTAGGCGTGTGCTGCATCGAGTGCAGACGAAGCTACACACAGTGCCAGAGAATCTGCGAGCCCCTCATGGGCTACCACCCCTGGCCTTACAACTACCAAGGCTGCCGTACGGCCTGCCGAATCATCATGCCCTGCAGCTGGTGGGTCGCTCGTATCATGGGTGTTGTGTGAGAAAAAGCAATCAGAGCCTTGACAATGTAAGCAGG
>NW_010258864.1:14406-29855 GCF_000690775.1 Eurypyga helias
ACTACAAAGCAGTGGTACCAATCCCGGCTTTTAAATTAAAGTGTGTGTGTGTGTTACTGCATCAAAAGCAAGGTCAGATATTCTACCTGGAAATGCAAATTTTAATATTCCATTAGGTTTACAAATGCCAAGGGTATACCATCGCTTACCGAATTAAACAACTAAGACATCCTCAAAAGAAAGGACAATACTGAACTTTCCTCACAAACTGGTTTAGCAGTCCAGAAGCTTGCTCATAAATCCAAATTCAGCCTTTCATAACAAAACCCCTCTCCCCGAGCTAGACGGGAAAATTTACGTCCAATTAGGCAACCAGCTCAACTTGTACACTTGGGAGCACCTTTCATCCATGTAGCTTACTTAAATAAATCACAAGTTGAGTTGCTCCCCGTTGCTATTCATACCGAGTTGCCAGGTCATTATGAATGGTTATAAACCAATTACAGCATACCTTTCCCACAAAGCTGCTCTGGGGGGAGGGAGGGGGGCACACGGGAAAGCACACATTGTGCGAAATCGGAAACAAACGGCAGGAAAAGGGGCTGCGGAAGGGAATGTGCGCGGCCGCAGAATCAAAACCCTTCACACATCCCAACATCAAAGAAGCCCCAGCATCAAGAATCTTGTATCCATGATACCACTGTAGCGTCTCACAAGTATCTGCTACCCAGCTACTACAGCAACAGTATTTACAGGCAGTTGCAGACCAAAGAGTCTCAAGACCCTTCAGAATCCGCAACAGCCACTGTATTTATAAATCCTTGAACGAGACACTTTCGACACAAGATTACAACCCTTCTTTATTCCACATGGATAGCAGCCATTCATACCAGCCCCTTCAGCTTCCCTGAAGCTAACTGCTTACCAGTAAGAAGAGGAAAAAAAAAAACCAAACCCCAAAAGAAATAATAACAAAAAAAGTGTTTCTAACCTCACCCTTTCTGCTTAGGCAAACTCTGCAATTATTGGGATTGATCCTATTACATATTAAACCTCTAAAGGAAGGTAGTAAGCTGAAACACTCAAAGATGGAATGACATAGGATTTCTAGCCTCGAAAAGCAAAGACAGAAGTATTGGATTGCCTTCCTCCATACTATCCACCTTGAACCCTACACCTTTGAGTTTATGGAGCCATCCACATAGGCTTTGAAACAGAATGGTCCAATTTTTCTTAAAGCTCGCTTTCTGGAGCATTCGTTTTTTTGTAACTAAACAGCTCTTGAGATGTTGCAAGCCTAGTGATGTTATTAACACTGCGTGACACACAGAAAAGAGGAATTAATTTGACATAATCGTGGCTTAAAGAAAATAAAGACAACCTCATGTAGAATGCTAAACTGCATATCTAAAAAGCAAAGTGTTAAATGAGAATGAGAATAGAATTCAGTATTTTGTTCTATTGTAGCTTTTTTTTTGATGTAAGCTTCACCTTCGCTTAATCTGAAGAACAGACTTGCTTTGAAATATTTAAAAACTTCTTAAAGTGGGATTTCAAGGCCTGTTAAATTTGAGTTTCTGCTTTTTAAACTGAAAGTGACCTTGATCGTTATGTTGTTTTAGAAGTACGTCACTCGTATGCTTAGAAGTAATTTTTTATTTTTTTTTTACTGCAGATTAAACAAATACTTTAAAAAAAAAAGCAATCGCTTTTTGTGCCTTTTTTCAATGTACAAAGTGTAACGGTATCTTTAAGTACATGTTGAAGAACTGTCTGGAGCCGAAAACACGAGGAGCAGCAAGCGAAACACTGAAGGCAAAGGGAAAGAAGTGTGACTGTACACACCAACTAGACTCCTGCTGTCTTTTACATCTAAGGCCATCCCTGAGGCAGCCCGTGACCTGCTTCTCCCTGTCCACCCCACTATAAAAAAAAAAAGTTTTTCTTCAGAAGACACAAAAAACCAACCCTGTAGGTGATTTCCATGTCTACACGTTCCTAACAAAATGAACTCCTCCTAAAAAAAACCTTGTATCGGTCGCTTTCCATAGGCAGTCACAAATAGGAAATAGAGCATCCTACTCACGGATGCCGTTAAACCGTCACGCGCCGCGTACGCACTGCGCGAACTCCCCTGCCCCCCCCATGCCAAGAGAGCCCCAGTGGTCGTAAGAGAAGCAGATACGCTGCTTACGCAGTCTGCAAACGGTAAGACTGCAGGAGCTACAACGCTGCCCTAGAGTACACCAGGGAGGGCACAATTTATCCATTCCTAAGAGCTACGCAACAAAACGCCTTCCCCAGCGCACGCTTCGAGTCAGCAAATTCCTGTTTACCTGTGTGTCGTATTCACAGGAATAAAAAAGTAGAACCTCTTGCTGTGGCAAGGTGGGAAAGCCTCATCTAAGCACAACAGGTTGTTTTGAAGAGAACGTTCTGAGGCGACACGGGAACGACAGTAAACCCAATGCAAAAACACGGCGATATTCCCCGCGGGGTGGCTCAGGCTACAGCTCCAACCATCCGCAGCCATCCCGTTCACTACTGTGCGGCGTTTGCCATCGGTGCTCAAGTTTCCCAACACCACCACCACTGTAATACCCTGCACACTGCATCTGGGGGCATGTTCTTCAAATCTGACCCTGCATTAGCAGAAACCAGTTCAAAACCTTCCTTTGGCTAAAGCGTAGGGGAGGAGGAGGCAAGAAAGCGGGATGAGCTTGTCACCAACAGCACTTCCCACCGCTGGTGGGTGGCTGTTCGTCCCAGCACTGTAATTCCTTAAAACTTGAACTACCCATGAGATTGTGTACCAGGAGGATTAGGATGCCAGAGCAGATCAGAGCATAAAAAGGGGATAAATTCATGCTGGTGGAAAAGAGAAGGAAAACAGGCAACAAAGCCACAGGGTTAAAAAGACTGAAAGGCAGTGATGGGAAGGCAGGAGTCATCTCTTCTCTGTATCTACAGCCCCTTTTCTCCCCACTTACAAGGAATGAACCCGAATCTCTCCCTTTATCCTTCTGGATACGGGAATCATCCTCCACTTCTGCCTACGCTGAGAAAGTTAGGAAGCTAGGGACATGGAATGGAGGGGATCTGTCTTGGGCCTCCTATATAATACTTCAGCCCTGCTGCAGCATGAATAAATTCCAAGAAAGTTTCATTGAAAAACAGACTAATCACTTGTTCCAGTTAAAATATATATATAAAAACCATAAAGAGGCATAAAACTACAGTTGGCAAAGAACATGTGGTTGGTTGGCACATTGGGGCAGACAGAATCTCTGCTGAGAAAGGGCAAGAGTTAGGCCAAACCAGTCGCACCACCATCTGCTTCTGAGAGGCTCAAGTGACCTTTCACAAGCACTGCATGTACACCAGGGAGGCAGCCGCAAGCTACTACAGACAGGCACTTTCTGTGACCCCCGGAACAGCAGCAGAGAGTGATCCCATCTGTGGAATTAAATGGGAAAGCTACTGTTACCTCTTGCTGTCCTCTTCCCCGTATTTGCAACGGGACTGCAACTCGGAGCACTGAGGTGAAACTGCCTCGGTCTTCCACAGATGGCCAAAAGGCTTGGGAAAAAAAATGCGGGAAAAAAAACCTCAGGAGAAGTTCGAACACAATTAAAACATCACCCACTCTGCCCTTGCGAGCAGTTCTGTCTCCTGCCAACTCACTGCTGGTGCTGCAGCAAATTATGTTTGTCCTCTCTGGTCCTGAAGGAAATTCCCTTGGTCACCGACAGCCTTCACAGCCTCTATCTGGCCTCCAAGTTCCCTGCTATCTTCCCCTTGACCTGGGGCTTCTGGAACCATTTTGTCTGCATGTTTTGTCAAGAAGAAAAAATACAGTTCACAGAGTTCACAAAGCGCCTTTCCCCCAACTTCACAACGAAGTTTTACCTATCGGTTTAAGGCAATCCTTTCCCCCTCCCCCCTCAAAAAAAACCAATACCCCAGTAGGGTAATAAGAGCTGCCATCAATGTTTTCCCTGAATTTTAGGGAGGAATATGCACACAGAGATTATCCATCTGTGCTCACAAACATGCTGGAATTATGTTCAGACCCGCAAGCTTTGCTCACAGGATTGAGATGGACAGGGAGGTCCTAGCACTTGATTGCTACAAGTTTTAGCCCGAAGCTAAAGCATTATATTTGCATTACATATGCCTCAAGAGTACGTAAGCAGCAGTACACTTTATTTTACTTTTTGCCTTAAGCTAAGTGAATCGAATCCCAGAGCACTGAAACAGTACCCACTTAATCCAAGACTATATTGAGCTTATCTGACGAAATATTCCCATGGACTTTCTGTAAGTGAAAATAGACAGAGGAACCCCTACCGTGTTCTCCTCAGTACGTAGGAACCGCTTGATTGGCAGAAAACATCCTCAAATTACTTTTTCATTTCTATTTAAGAGATTTTTCTCTAGGCTTTTCCCACAGCAAGCCTTTGCTAAGCGCTGTTAAGTGCTCTGAATGACATGTATAAAGCGAGGCTGGCCAGGAGACAAGAACCCGATGCTGTGACAAAGTGAAGCCCTCAGACATTTGTCTTCCTTCTACATTAGGATGGAGGAAGTGCCTTTCAAAGCATAAATAAAAAGCAGCACAGCACTTATCGAGGAGAATCGAGTTCAAGTCCCTGTTCCAAATTAAGTCAACTTCAATGTTAGCATCCCATAATGGATGGCAAACGCCCTAGATATTGAGCGACTAGCTACTCGGAATTCCTGAAGGGCAAGAAATTCCTCACTGAAGCTAAGAAATCTTCAGTGAAATATGCCACAAGTACACTCCCTGAGAAACTCTTCCAAGAAGCAAACATCGCTCAGTAAGAGTCAAGAGGCAAGGCACACACAGAAAACCTTCCTGAATTCAATTCACCACCTTTCATCGTACTCAAAAAACCAGGAGAGCATTCAGTTCTACAGGCCATCAAATCCCAGCTTTGGAAAACACCAATCAGTGCTGAAGCTAAAAGAAGAAATCACTGCCCTGCTTGCACTCTAGGATAATCACCATCTGAGTGCATCAAGAAACTGCAGTTATGCCAAGACTGCAGTCATCACCTACAGCTGCCAAGTATGGCAATCTGAAGTTCCCAGCTATGGCATACATCCAAAACCAAGCTCTTTTTAAAAAAAGACTTGTGAGATTTTAAAATCTCAGTACCTACTGCACAGGCGTGGTAACAGTACTAGGGAAAAAACCACCCTAGCGCTGCACTTCCACAGCAACACTGCAAAAGCTAGAGTCCTGGTTCTCCAGAGGAACAGAATACACCTTTTCTTCCTCCTCCTCCTCCATTTCGGTCATCTTTTACATACATTTATTACTGTAACATCTGCAGACTTCACTTGTCCTGTTAAAGCATCTCTTCTAATAGCCTTGGTATTTTAACACGCTCATCCACTTCTCACTGCAGTAAAATAAAATATTAAATATAAAGTAAGCAATGAAAAACCACCTACATAATTAGGGATGCAAGGAAAAACAAACTTAAAACAGCATCCAATAGTTTGCAAGGAATTCTGGAATTTTCCAGAATCTTGGAATATTCTGGTGTATCTAAATTCCCAAGAGACAGCAGCAGGTGGACTAGGCCCACTTACCACAACTCTAAGTTCATATCCCCTTCACAGAACAACTGAGGTTGGAAGGGACCTCTGGAAGCCTTCCTGTCCCAGCCCCTGCTGCCGCAGGGCCACCCAGAGCCAGGTGCCCAGGACCACGGTCCAGACAGCTTCTGGTTATCTATAGCCCCTTGCAGACTTGTATCCAAGAGATACAAGCGCAGTGAGTATTTCTTACATTTCTCAGTTCTTTTTCTGTAAACACGGTCGTTTAAAATCTGACCATGATGTAAAAGGTGAACTGGTGGAAAAAATTAGGGACGCATGGGCTCTTCTCTAAAACGTAACCAGTTTCCAATATTCTGAAATAACAGAACTTACAGCAAGGCTTGCTATCTTTGATCTCAGGCAATTGCAACAGATCCTTCTTTTTGAATACAGCAGGCAGACTGAAGACCCACTTTTCCACAGGCATTTCCAGCCACAACTGACTTTCTTCTATCACCCACATGGAAGGACTCTGCAAGCGGAACTTCTGTCTGCATCAAGAATCTCATCCTCTTCACTGAATGCACATTTTGCTCCTGTACACACCAGCTTTTTGGCTTTTTTTTTTTTTAAGCAGTGTATCCACATCCATACCCATATGCTGTGACTCCACTCCATCAAAAAAACAAGTTCACTAAAAATGAAATTAAGCATGTTCCGTATAGAAAAAGTTCTATTTACAGTTTTATTTAGGAGAGTTAAAGAGCAAACAATTTTAACACTGTTGTTGAAAAGTGTTTTTACCCAAAGTTGCCAATAATCAGTTATGGAACAGGAATAAATCGGGCGTAAGGCAATAACCCTGACCAGCCCACTAGAGATCACCCTATCCCCAAAGAGCAGAGTCGATAAAGGCGGTAGAAAATTCAGACTGATGGACTCAATTTCCAGAAATCAGACAGTCATGACAAAAATAGGGTTCCACTCTTGAGTACATCTTTAACATCTGCAGATGAAGGAATTTGTAAAGCACGCAATTTGCAAAGACAACTCCTGTTTCCAAGGGAACATTCAGTGCTCTGAATCCAAGAACGCTATGTCCATACACAGTGGTCAGTACATGACTATGGCAACACATAGATGGTAAAAGATTAAAAACAGGATTAGAATTTTTTCCATTCCATGTCATCAGGAGGATTTACTTCGACCTTCCTTTTACCAACATCAGACCAGTTGGTGCTCAGAACTGTGCCTCCAGACTCCATCTGCAATAGGAGAGAAAGCTTGTTTAGTTTGCTAGAGGAATTCCACATTTCTTTCAGCAGATTAAGAGTACTGAAAAAAGGTGAAAAATTTAGCTTCCTGAAGAAGTTACACAAGAGTTCTGCGCACATAGAGAATAAAATCTGACAAAGCCATCATTCCGTAACCTTCAGACCAACAATACTGTTATCAGTACTGGACACAGGGAGATGTTAACGAAGTAACAAGAAGCTGTTAACAAATCAGTCAGGCTCTTGCACATGAGGGCTACAAATAAAAGGAACCAGATACAAACAGCTAAAAGGAATTGGATCCTTTCACTCATGGCAACTCTTCAAGCTCTACATGAGCCAAAAGCTCTATTTACTTCGATAACACTGATCGAGACAAAGACCAGTGACAAAGCACAACCTTGTCTCAAAGAGTCACGTTCGGTAGCGTACAACATCATAGCTTTCAGCAAGACTCCTTACACCCCTATCTCCAACGGACCCACTGCCATTCCTTACGGGCTCAGTGTTTTGGTGGCTAGAGGCTTCCTGCTTCACGCAAAGCTCGGTAAATTGCGTCAGTGTGCAAAAGGTACACATTTCTTCAGAGGGAAAAAACCACCAGAGTCGAGACTTACAAACGATTTGTTCATGGCACGTTTCACTTCATCTGTACCATCTGAATAAATCTGCTGGAAGAGTTTATTTAAAGCAGCATCTCCTTCTAACTTCTCATTCTTCTCCTCCTCCTTGATTTCAACTACCAGTTTGTCCCAGTTCCTTGTGTAGTGAGAGGATGATGGATACAAGTGCTGGGAGTCTGAAAACAGAAGTGAGAGTCAACTAAGCATTTTCTCATGACCTTTAGGGCGGCAGAGAACGCAAACACGTACGTATCCGATGAATCAGAGATGATAATAAATATCAATCTGAAAACGCAAACAGATTCCTCCTTACGGTAGAAGCACTGCAGTCAAAGGAAGCTAAGAAATGCTGGAGACTACAATTCAGCAGCTGCAGAAGTTTACTTAAAAGCAAACAGTTACATAATTCAGCTATCCAACAAAAACATAGAATCATAGAGTGGTTTGTGTTGGAAGGGACCTTAAAGACCATCTAGTTCCAACCCCCCTGCCATGGGCAGGGACACCTTCCACTAGACCAGGTTGCTCAAAGCCTCATCCAGCCTGGCCTTGAACACTCCCAGGGATGGGGCAGCCACAGCTTCTCTGGGCAACCTGTTCCATCTTCTCCGTGAAGAATTTCTTCCTGATATCCAATCTAAACCTCCCCACTTTCAATTTAAACCTGTTACCCCTAGAAAGCAGGTAAAAAACATGCTGGATAACAGCAGCACAAATAATTAAAGTCAAAACAAGGCAGGAGATGTTGGCTGACAGTAAGAAAGAAGAAAAGCAAACACCAAAAAAAAAAAAAAAAAATCCACCAGCCCAAAGCCATAGGAAAATCTGAACTAAATTTCAAAAAAGTAGCTGGAATCAATAAACCAAGAAATTCTTATTGTCTTAAAGACAGATTGATAACCTGTCTTGAAAAACTGCAAAAATATTACTTTCCAAGTGAGATGGAATACTTGAGTAAAAAATACTTAATTATTTAAGCAACAATAGAGACACAGCAATGCCTAAAACTGCAGAACAGTGACAAAAATAGTCAAACAGACAAACCCAGAGGAATTAATGACAACCATGTATCCTTAACAATCCATCAGATGAATAGAAGTTATGACTAAATTTAATCCCTAAATTTTTAGTAATGCCCTGCAGACTGTTTCTGTCAATTCTCAGCAGTAAAAGAGACAATTAGGTTTTTCGTTGTGAATGTGAAGCCGTGATTTTATTAACAATGCTTAACACAATAAAGTTATTAATAGCTACAAGTAACTTATACAAATAAACCAGTTAACACTTCAGAGAACAAACCTGGTGTAAATTGCTTCAACTTGGGAGAATCTCCCTGGCCCTCCAGCTTCTCCCATCTTACGGCCTCTGGCTTCTTCATTTTTATCTCAACCTACAGAAGGCAAGACAGAGAACAAATTAATCCAGATGGCAAACACTTCTGCCAAACAGTTTTCAAAGTAGCTGGATCCCGTAGCAGTCCGAAAATAAATACAATTGGTTGTAGAAACACAGTCTCTAATAGGAAGCCTACGTTTTCGCAAAATTTACCCACCTTACAAGATGAAGCTACGTGACTTCAAGTCACATGTTAACTGAGCTCTTTTGGGGCTGCACAGCGCTCGTATCAGACTTTTTTTTAGTACCACTTACTTTCTTTTGCTTACTATTCACTTGATGCTTTTTGTAAATCATGACCAAAATGACCAAAAGTCATGATCAGTCCCAACGTCTTCTACTGCCAGGCACCAAGGTATCATCTTTCAAGCATTTTTTTTTTGCCAGTCAGTTCTAATAATCAAATAGTACTTTTGCAGAACTGAAAAAATTCAACTTTATCTAGGCTTACATTTCACACACACAAAAATATCTTATTTGATGTGTAGTACACAAACAGAGAAACACCCTGGGATTATGTAGATCTTCCCACTGGAGAAAGTCAGAAGCTGCATTCATTTGGTTCATTGAACACACACTGCTATGGAGAAAACTGCCTAGTATTCATTGACAAAACTGGCAATTAAAAATGGATAGGGTTGCAATAAGGGTTTATCATAGGAGAAACAAAATTAAGTGAAGTATGTCATGCCCTATTCACAACTACACATAATCCCTTTAGACAACCACGTTGAAATGTTGGGGTTTTCTTTTCGTAATTAACCTTATCCTCTGGTTACAGGGTTACAAAGTTAGAAAACAATGTCTGCAAAGCAAGGACCGCCTAGTATCACTCCAAACGACAAATTCACTGAAGAAAATGTCACAAAGCTCACACGTTGCTATTAATTAACTGAAAGCAGCGCTTGCTGAACTTCAGCAGTTCCTTGTTTGGGAACTGCTCAGCAGAAGAGAGTTCTTAGTTGTACCTAAAGCCACTGTAACCGGGGGATCCCTGCAGACCCAAGAACAAAGGCACCTCTGTCAAAGCTAACCCTAGAGATCCGAGCAGCAAGCTCCTTGCACAGCATCATGTTGATCTGAAACCTGAACTTTATTTAATCCATTCAGCAAACCAGTCATTGGTAAGCAACTGACAGATAACTTCTTTATTTTTGTAAGGTACCTCATTTATGTTTCAAAGCTTCCAAGTTTGCAATCATGCTGCATTTTAAAGAATCAGAGTATTCTGTTACAATTGCTTTTTATTTATTCACTCCCTTTCTCCCCCCCAAGGAAGCTACCATTTCCCTAGGCAAGGTTAAATACTTATTTTCCACCACAAGCTTGTACTAGCTGAGAAGAACAAAAAGTTTAAGACATAAGGCACGAAATGCCCTTCAAGGCAGGGGAGACTTCCAGTAAGTTTTTAGGTCCACCACCCACATGTACTTGACTTCCCAATCCCCATGTTTGTTGGATTTCCCATGTTTTTGGCAAATCTCAGAAGTCACAAATTAAAAGCATCAAAGTATCAGTTTTTAAACTAGTGAGAGTCACAGAAGCAGTAACATAAAACTAAAACGTTGTATTTTTCTAGTTGCTCAACCTGCTGTCTCCGAAGAAGGCCTGTAATTCCAGAGCTTCACAGTGCAGTCTGTAAGGATGCAGAGATTTCTGCTGAAACCATGCAGAAGCAACATTCAAACTGTGCCAATAATTAGTCTTCAGTAAAACTAAAGTAGTCAGTGAAGCTTCCTTCACTGGAATCTTCTAAAAACAAACACTTCGAGAGCTACAACCTTAAGGTTCATTTTTGAACACCTACACTCATAAACCTAATTCTCTGTGATGAGTGTAAGTTAACTAAAAATATTTGTGTATCTACATACAAGTATTTCCATGAGTGCCAGAACTAGGTGGTTTGTTGTTCTTGTTCCCCAATGGAAAACCAGATCTCATGAGTCAAACATTTAAGTTAATTAGCCACTTAAAAAGGCACTAATTAGTTACAAGTGAAATATGAGCATTAATTTAAAACAACTGGTCTCTCCTCTGCTCCCTATATAATTCTTCTCAATCTGAGGAGACTGTAGTATCAATTCAGGTGCACGCTGAAGTTGAGGCAGCATTAATTTTAAGATTTTATACTCTGTTTGTCAAAGCATCCCACCATATGATCTATTAAAAAAAGAGCAAGTGTAGATGCTTGATACCGAGACTGCTCAACCCTATACCTCTTCCATACCTCTTCCATATTTTTCTTCCTTCACCATCTCCTACCCTTACGCTTCAGGCTTTCCACCACTATCTTGCAGTATCTCAAATACAGACTGTTTCATCCACACCGAGAATGACTCCAAATACAATATAATGCTTGATGTGAGCTACTGACCATGGCCTTTCTCTCCTTGGAATACAATCCTCCTCAAAGAACCCCAGTAAAGACCTTTGACTATTCATCAGAGTATTCTGCCCACACATAAAATGAAGAAAAAAAAGGAAGATCTTTATTTTTGCTGCCCCAGTAATCCCCCTCTCCTTATTTAATCTGCTAGTTCTTACATCTGCCTCTCCCAAACTGTCCCTAAGTCAGTGCTGCATGACAAACATCCCTAAGGAAAAGGAAATGCTACAAGCTAATTTCCAGTGTAAGATGCAGATTTCTTAAAGCTGAACCATTTCAACTCTGCCAAGCTAGAATTACAGACAGCTGAAAAATTGAGACAGAATGTATTTATGACATGATTAAACCTCCACCCCATCTACTCCATCCGCTTCAATCGAAGCTACTCATTAGGCAAAGTGGCGGGCAGGAGTAAAACTTGGGAAATCGTTAGCTGTGTACCATTATACAGCCACAACTTCCAAAAATATAAAGCTGTAAAATTCTGTTTGTGAAGGCACACGTTTCCTCAACTTGAGGGCTTCATTTGATCTAAGGAGAAAGAACTTTGCGAGTCCCAATTATGCGCACAAACGGCAATAAATGCATTTTAATAGGTATTTTAAAGCGGGTACTGATAGCTATCACACAGACAAGTAACCTATCAGCACGGACACATCTAACACAGAAATACTGTTAGCTTTTTCCTCTCCTTTGAAAACAAATTCAGTACTCGGGCAAGAGAAACACACCAGCGCTTCGCCAACTACTTTGATTAACCACTTATGTTTCATAAAACCTATGCCCGCGTGCCTCGTGCCAGCTTTAGAATAAGAGACAGGGGAGTTTCACTGTAGACTCAAAGCTCTGCAGGCGACTTTAGGACAAGCCTAATTCCACGGCCTCTCCTAGCTCACGCCACGCAGCCACCCAACCACCTCGATAACCCTCCCCCTAGGACCTGCTTTGCTGCGTTTCTGCCTTTCTTACACCAGGAAGCCAGATGTATGACAAGTTCCAATGCAGGAATAATCCGCATTCCCTTGCGATTTTTAACTTCCCAGTATCTGGGGCTCAAAGCAAGCAAAGGAAAAAGGAAAAGAAACACGGAACTGAGAGGAATTCGTGCACTACTTGTCTGAAACACTTTCTTGAGAGAAACCTACCCCTCCAGGAAGAAGGCTGAATGGGGGATTCATTGTTTAGAAGAAACCACACCTCCAATAAAAGGATACAGAGAAGTTCCTACTCGCAGAATTTCCTACTCATGAAAGTAATCAATTTTTTAAAATCTACCCGATTTAGACAAGTTCAAGTGCTAACTATCAGGAAATATGCCACAGAGTTACCCTCGGAAGCTATGCTAGACTATTTAATTGGGAGTCTAAGGACACAAAAACCCCTTACTTAAAGATAACTGGCATAAAAAAGCATTCAATCTAGCTTTAAGAAATAATTTCTCTCCTTACAGATAAGCAAAATGCTAATTAGCCAACATTAACTTTCTAGGTAGCAGCTTACCATTAAAGCAGCCCAAACCTCTGACAAACCAGATTTCACCTGAACTTACATTCTGAGACAGACATTGCCAGTTTAACTGAGAAACATTAAAAGCGCAAGAATTATCTTCCTTCCTGAAAGAAAAACCAAACCTTGTGTACACTGACAAGTTGCAAGATTTTTTTAATTTCATTTCCACAGTGTTTTGTATTTTTCAGTCCATGCTCAGAGGAAGTTCACTTACCACTGGCATATTTCTGTCAAGCTCTGATCAGATGGACTAAGGAGATCAGAACTGGCTTAAGCAGAAGCTCAGCCATTAATTTTAAGATGTAACAAAAAGTATTCTTTGAAATGCTGATGTTTTTTCTATATTAAACGCAGAAAACCAAGGATTCAGGGTTTCCAATCAACTACTTAGTTATTTACTGAATTATTGAGTGCTTTGTCCAAGTTGTAAAATTTAAGCGTTTAGAGCTGTCGTTTTGCAGTCATCTCATGGATTTTGTTACCTAAATTTAAGGGTAGGACAAAACAGCACTACCTTCTAAAAACGTATGACCTACTCAAACTTACGCTAACACGACACGCGCATACAGTTGTGGTATCCTAGTTATTCCAAGACCTTCAATACATTGCTTACATTCTGAATTCCAAGATCGTTGGTCCATAACTTTACACAAAATAACACTGTAGAGTTATTTTCATCTCAGTGTATCACAAATAAATGATAATTAAGCCATATATTCTGTAGATTAAGCCGTATATTCTGTAGAGAATATATTGCAGCAGAAAGGATTCAGCGTGCACCTTTGCCAGCTGTGTCCTACGGAGAACTGAGTGAAGAAAGGTCAAAGCTTCTACTCCACTGATATTACACAGCAACCACTTGTTAAAATTCTGAATTTTAGAGAAGGAACTCATTTAGGTATCCTAAAGCTCTTTGTCACTATATCCTCAAAGTAAACCATCACACTATTGCAACTGTTCTTAAACCCATCTTCTCTTAAGACAGAGAAAACCCCTATGCACAGTTTTCCTCTATGTATTTATATAAAGCACGGGCACTGACTTACACGCTTGTTTAAAATATAGTACTTGGAGTATTTATGAGTTTAAATCTGCCCCACACCCACCTGCATTCATAAAGACAGACAAAAAAAAACCCCAAAACTTATTTTGAGCCAAGTAAATATCATGCCAATCACTGGGAAGGCTTCTTTATGGTCTAGCCAGGGAATTGCTCCAACTAGCCCTGCCTAAGAGATGCAAGAAATTTCAGAGAAGTATCCAACTCCTATCTTAAATATCAATTTATAACTTACAGAAAACACTCAGGAATATATATGGGAGATACGAATCTGCACGAAAACCTCATAGAGAAGACAAGTACGTGAGAGCAGGGAAGTTTGCATTCCAGTGTCTGCAAGCAACGTACTGAAAATATCCAAAATGAGAAAGTATCTTTTAAGGATCAGACTGCAGTGGTAACAACCAGCTTCAGTTTCAAGAAATCTGTTCCTGTGTTTATCTATTTGTGCACATTTGCCTCTGAATAGAGGCTCTGATGACAGTCCAAGAGGGTGTGAAAGTTTCACTCTCTGCCTTTTCCTTTACTTTTAGCAACAGACACCGGCGTGCTTTTCCCATAAGCTGCACAGAGTGTTTCAGAGTTCGTGAGGCAAAATGTTGGTTTGAGAAAAAGAAACGTTCCACTGATGCACATGACCGTATTCCTGGTGTGAAGCTGCTGAGTGTGCTTCTGACATCTCTACCAAAGCAACAAACGTCAGCTGTAAGAGGCTGAGGATTTCTGACACCTCCCCTGTATGCAGCCCAACTTTGATCTCTAATGAAAGGACAGTTCTGGGTTGCAGAAACCACTTTTTCAAATGGCTCTAAACTGCTGCAAGTCATCGCTTGCAAAAAGCCCAAAGCACTAAAAAGTGAAAATTCACAGTAATTGTCCCCAGACTATTTGCAGATGCAAGAGCAGAGAGGAAGAAAAAGAGAAAGCACTAGCTCACATTTCCTTCAAGTTCCTAAGGACACGTGCTAAAAGCACATACTCATCCTCGCTCTCCTCTTCTAGGTCTAAGGAGAAGAAAACATGTGTGGTCATGTTACACAAGTTTCCAACAGAACGTGGAAGAATATTCCCTGGAATCCCAGATTGTCAGACTGAAGAGAAGACGGAAAAGAAAGCGAGGCTGATTGTGCACAAAGAACTGTTTCAGAATATTACAAATCCGTACACTTTGTGCATTTCTGCTTTCCTGACCCATTTTCTGGACAGCAACAAATCAGCTAACTTTGTCTAAAACATATTTAGTCACTCACTTGAATTTTTTATGCCTTTTTCCTTTCACGGAGGGAGCCCGATGGTATTTTGCACACTGAGCTATAGGCTAACTGCACACAGGCAGTTTCCAAAGAGGAAACTTGCTCCAGCCTTTACATTCTGGCTCCCTCTCCTGGAAGCGAGTATAAAAGCCAAGCAACAGCACTAGTGGGTACCTTCCCCGTTTAACTGCTGAATAAAACCTGCAGTTGTCCACGTGGCACACCTTTTCCCCCCCACACTTCCTCTGATCCCTGAACCAAAACACAGCAAACCCCACCTATTGTGTCCAAAGTCACGCTACCTATGAAGACTACATCAGCTTCCATTTGTAAGGCAGGAACCTCAAAATTTATCCAGTGCTTTTGGAGCTGCTATTACTTTTTGCTTGGTCAGATTACTACAATAATGTTTCTCCACAAGTACAGGCTGGGTGGAGA
>NW_010258865.1:0-7120 GCF_000690775.1 Eurypyga helias
TCCCCCCCCTCCACCGTGCTGTGAGCCATCCTTTTAACATCTCCTGCTTCATCTGCATGCACAGAGCTAAAGCAGATGCTAGATTTGGGGGCTAAATGGAAATTCCCGCAAAAACAATGTGCCAGATACTTGGAGATTTTTATATTACCCCCACCACCCCTGCACAGCAGACCACTCAACCTATCCATTCCTTCCTTTGGAGAGGTTCTGGGATTTGGGGGTGTCTCAGTCAGCTCCTTTTCTCCGCACATGATAGTTAATGGTTCAATACCTTCTATTAGTAAAAGGGTGAAAAACTCCACCCAAGTCTATGTGCTCCTTTTAGGAGATGCTAGATGAAATTTAAAACTTGTGAGGACAGACTGAATGATCTGACCTGCTGGTCCCTTCCAGCCACGAGACCCCACTGCACAGCCAGGATTTAGCAGGAATACTCCCCACTTACCGGAACGTAAAATACTGCTATGTGATATCCATTGTTTTAAACGGAATATGCCTTCCTGAGGACCTAATCTGACCCTAACAGGGAACAACAAGAGACTCCGCATTTGGATTAAAGGCCTTCATACATTAGTAATAAATGTAATAAAAGACAGTGATTAGTTCCTTGGCAGTGGCCAGACCTCAGGGCAGATAATGGTGCTCTCAGTGCGGGCAAGGAGATAGGCTGAACAATGTCTTCATGACTGAGCAGCAGCCATGGTTCATACATAGGTGGCACAGAGCACCTGCTTAGCACATTTCGGACCATATTTAGAATAAATTCCAATGCATCCCCAACCTGTTTCCAGGATTATGAGAAACCCTCTCATATTTAGGAAGTGCCAAAGGTCACATGTGACAATGTTACAAAGAAGACATGCAATTGCAACACCTTTTTTTCTGGAAAGAAGACATTTTATGCTAAGCATGAAAGAATCGCCCTGTATTTTGCCATTACCGGCAATAATATGTCATACATAACAGAGACATTTCTGACTTTGAATGTGATAAACCATGCCTTAGCTCCTGGTACATTTTACATATGTATGTTTGTACTGCATGCAAGTATTGCAATCATACTAGGAGGTATTGTGACTGCTAATAAAATTTACACTTCTAGGCAAGATTAATTCAGAATGTGTTTGATTTCTTGCAAGGAATTTGTAAGGAAACCTTCGTCTAAAGTAAGATCTGTGAAATTAAGGTGGTAAGTATCTGAGGCTCTAGTTCACACCATGCACAGATACTCATTTAAAAATGCAGTGACAGGAACCTTGTCCTGTGCATTATTATATTGAAATTCTGTTATGGGTATGATTGGAAGGCCACAGAATTTTGTTAACCAGCCTCCGTCCTCTCTGGGAAGACCTTTATACTGTCTCATTGTTAGCCCTAGTCCTCTGATTGTCCATGCTATATACAAGTTAGGTCATTCCTGAGCTGCAGTTAACCAATTCATTCCCAGTGCAATAAAAATACACCATGGGAGGAGTTTTGCAGATGGGTGACCAAGCGATCGGGGTTTACCTGGCTTGCATAACAGAGACAATCTAGTCAGCACCCATTTTTCTACCTAGCACACTCCAATGTGTTTTGCTGTCAGAATGCTATGACAATTTCAAGGTGGTAGAGAATATGAACTTTTCAAATAGATGTGGCATTCAGAATAGAATTACAACCTAATAGAAAATGCAAGCTTTGAAAAAAAGAGAATAGCACAGCATAGGGAATTTCTTTTGCACATGTGAGAGCTAAGAAAAGACCTTCACCTGGGCCAGTCTTCACTAATGGTTTTTAGATTTAGAATTGTACAAGAAATGCCCTAGATGCAACTTGCAAGGATATGGTATGGAGTAAGTCTTTTATTTTCCATTCAAATTACTGTGCTGTTACTCATTCAAATCTTTTTGTTCCCTAAAGTTTAGTTGCAATATCCTTGATCAAGTGGAAGTGAGTGTATTTTTAAAACCTGCAGAGCTGTCTAGGACTGGCAGCATGAATGAAATGTCTTGTAAGTAGTATTTATTTTGTACTAGGTTTGTTTATTGTTACAGTGATGTGATTCTGCTATAATGACACCATCGAAATTACAAACTGGAAAGACAAATATAAAAATGGCCGATTTCTAAAAATGAATATTTTTATTCCAATTTGATTTTCTTTTTTGTTAATTTCTGCTATCAGTCCTGTATCTGGAATATCTAAGTTTAAATTTTGAATTTATACTGGTACACTAAATGAAGAAGTTCTCCCATTTCCACATTTGCAAAACTAAAATATTTCCAAGGAACTTGTTCTACGTCTTTGGGTCATTGTAATCAGGTGGGTTCAACTTAAAAAACAAAGGGTCTAATTTAGATCTGATTCATCAATTCAAATAAATAATAAATTCCCTAGAATCAATGGGGTCAACAAATGTGAGAAGAATTGATGAAGATATGGTGGATCACATCTGCATGTTTGTCTGAAATTAAAAAAGAACAAGAACTGATAATTGCATTCATCTCTAACTTCATTGTTTTTGTCCAAAGTTATTGCAAACAGTGCACATTCCTCTCTGCTCATAATTTCCAGTTTATAGACCAGCTGATTGTATGGTGGACTTAAAATTCTGATATGCTCTGACTAGATAAAAATTAATAAATTCTATGGCCCAATGAAATCACACTGCAGACATATGAAAATACTGTGCACATCTGGGTAAATTCTTCGGTGAAATTACTTCCTCACAATGCATATTTTTCATCTGGAGCACCTATACTCACCAAGAAGCTAAGTCCAGGACTGGAATTCCAGGAATACTGTAAACCAGGACTGGGCCAAAGATCATGAAACCCACTGTTTATATTACTAATTTCAGTGGGATTTAAATCAGAGACTTAATTACTTGAGAAAGCTTACACAGCATAGCATTATGAACTATTGCATTAAATATTCTCTTGACATTATCAATATATATGGTGATGTACAACAAGTACACTGCCCTAAGTGATGCATAAATCTCTTCATTTACAAGTGATTAAGTTGAACAAATGCACAGTGGAAAAATAAGAATATTATTAGTGTCCAGGGGAAAACATTGTTCTTTCGATCCTGGCCCCACGCTGTATTTTATCTGTGGTGTGTCTTGCTATGTAAGATAGAGTGAAAGACCACAATTGCCTTATAGTGTGATGTCCCTGTCATGTGGAGAAGTTTTTTTTCTAAAAGCCAAGAAATCACTTGTCAATGTCAAATCACCCATCCCCAGTGTGACATTCACATTGTGAGCCGAAGCACAGCTCAGGGGATGACAAAGCAGTATTGCACACTTGGATCCCATAACTGAATGTGAACAAATGTAATACTCAAGTTTAGCTTTCATGATGAAATAAAAGATATCTCACCCATGAAAGGGGATTATTATCTCTTGTATAGAAGCGTGACCCCTCATTAAAATATCCATGGTCAAGTCCATTTCTTCCAGTGAGAGCTTCTTTTTATTCTGCAGCATTGTCTTAGTTGTCAAAGCCCACATTTTAGTTTGAATCAGACTGTGGGAATTAGAAGTGAATCCAGTCAAATTCTCATGGAACTTTTAGCAGCTCTGTTTTTTCATGTAATGGAGTATTTTACTGATCACTAATATTACTTTCCAGAAGTTAGTATTTCTTAGGTTTTTGTTTATGGTGCAGTCATCAAACCTTTATTGTATTGTGAACATTTTTTTTTTCAAATCTGCTAACTAAAAAAGAAACACTGTTCCTAGACCAAATCAAAACATGGAATTATAACAGGATTAAAAAAAAAAAAAGAAAACAACCAAAAAAACCCCACCAACAACAAGAAAACCACCACCAGAACCTTTTCTTGTCTTACTATTTTATAAAAAATGAACATGTTAAGGACACATCTGGATTTAAAATTGTAAATTTTTATTATTTAATAGTTATTGTTTAACAAATTATTCAGATCTCGTGTCCATTATTTACTTCATAGCTGAATATTTATACTTAACTTGGCAAAGATATCTGTATGTTGGAAATATATTAAATAATATGAAAAATTCAGCCATTAATGAGTGGAGATAACCCTTTGCTGTCTGTAGCACTTGGAGTGAAAAGATACACCGTATCTCAGTTACCCTCAATTAATGTCAGCTGTGTAGTGATGACACTTCAATACCATGGATATTTGAGTTAAATGAAGGTGACTGCTTCCTGTAGACACTCATGACTGACTCTTGATCAGGCAACAACTTGTCTTATTTTCAGAGACTTCTCTTTTTTCCGAATCTCACTAGAAATCAGGTAGTAATTCAAACAAGGGTAGGCAAATCTTTTAACTGCCTTCAAGCATCAGTGTGCAACAGACCCTGCTTGAAAAAGAAAATTAACTGGGGCCAGAAAGCAGCTAGTACATGTGCTTCCACTTAACAGTCAGCTAGCTCCAGTAACAGAGGAGGTCCCTTTGAAAGGGTCATGGTGACTGATTATTAAAAGAAGCTCATGGAAAGACACTGGCATAGGAGTCCTTTTTAAGGAACAGAAATCTGAGGGGATGATAGGAGACACATGGGAGAAGTTTGGGATGGATCTAATTCCCCTATTTGCTTTACAAACAAGCAGAAGCTCTGTTTCCACGGGTAAACATCCATCAGATGTTCCCAAGAGCTGGGAAGAATGCAAAGGCAGAAAATAGTTCCAGAAGACAGTAGGATGTCTGGAGGAGCAAACAACACATATATGTCTTGGTGTTTCTGGGCAGGATGCCAGCGTGAGAGGCAGTTGGGCAAACTCAGGTGCTGCAAAACGGAATGGACTGACATTTCTGCAATCTAAAAGTCACCTACTCACCAAAGAATCAGTGTAAATTATAGTGTAGAAACCTTCTGCCCACTCTTCAGTTTTCTTCAGGTAAATATATTCCCTTATATCT
This sequence comes from Eurypyga helias, assembly GCF_000690775.1. NCBI lineage: Eukaryota > Metazoa > Chordata > Aves > Eurypygiformes > Eurypygidae > Eurypyga > Eurypyga helias. Next base: position 4,900 of record NW_010258865.1, read on the forward strand.
TGTCACATATCTTCCAAGATAGGTACTCTTCCACGTGATGAAGGATTTTGCGCTGATGAGTTGTACAATCTGCCTAGGTAGATGCTTTATGTATGTGTGAATAAGTTATAGTGACTTTCAAAGGTAGAGAAACCAAAAAAATAGATTCCCTGTAATGCACCACAAAGCACCCTTTGGCAAAAGAACACAGTAATTCAACAACCTCTGAGGTATTATTTGTAAAAATACATCATTTCCCATATTGGATGTCACCCCCAGTTAGCTTCCCCTTTGGCCAGTAATGTAATAACACTTCACTTTTCTCCATTGGTAATTTTCTTTTGTATACATTATTCCTCTACTTCAGCTAAGGGGAATTTAACATTTATGTTCCAAGTTCTTCCACAAAGCCTTACCTCTTGATTCATATACATTCTGACAACATACTTCAAGTGCTTTATTTTAATAAGGACTGTTTTCATTACACTGTTTGAGATTTTGTGGGAGAAACACACTTGGAGAGTTGTCTACCTCTTAAAAATGTAGCTAAAGGCCTTTAAGGTCCTGTTTCTTGGACCATAAAACTTGTCTGTGATGATTGAAATGAGAATTCTGTTTGACCTTTTGTAACTTAATTTCACGCTTGATTTCCACTGCTGCCAGTACTTTACCTCAAAGACTGTAGCTGTGTCCCTCCGTCAGAGGGGGTCTACTCAGCAGTGCTGGACAGAGAGGTGAGTGTCTGTTCTGCATCCGACCTCTCCTTCTGCCTAAACTAATTACTCAGTTTTGATGCAGAACTGACCTTTTAATCTCAAAATAAAATGCACATTAGTTTTCAACCACCTTCTATTGAAGTCCCTGTCTAATGTGGCCATATATGGTACAGTAAATGTGTACTCTTTATTTATTCTTAAAATATCTTTCCCTCTGCTTTTTAATGGTGGAAAATTGTGGCCTATAAATGTATATTTAGTATCATATAAATACACTGATTGATCTACTAAATATTTCTGTAAATGTTGCTCCTGGTACTCTGGTTTCGCTCATGTAAACAGAGCGATGACTCGTGTCCTGGACTATCCAGCACATACCTGTAATCAGTACCATCTGCCACCACATGCTCTGATAAAACATTGCTTCTTGTCCTTTTAAACCACCGCTTCTTGTCCTTTGTCAATTCAGTCTCAGCAGAAACAATAATTAACTGTTAAAACAGAGACACATGATGAGTTTGCAGTTTATTAGTGTCATGCCAATGCCTTTTTCTAAATCTAGGGCAAGAAATTTAGTTTCTCCATACCTGCAGAAGAACAAAGTTTTCTAATTTTGAGCTGAGTTGTGATGCAGAGGGCAATGCTACAATTTCACCATCACCAGTGTGGAAATCAATAGCAAGAGTCACTGTAGGTGTAATGGCATTATAATCCTCTGGACCTTCAGTTTCTGAAATTTATGCAGGGAGATGGCCACATTTGACTTTTGGTGATGGGGTATGGCTGTATTCATTCACTTCATCACACATGCAGTCAAATAGACTCTCACAGATAACAAGCATAGAGTACTGTTAATCAAGAGTCAAATGCAATTTTCAGTCAGTCTCCACAGAAAAACAGGATTTTTCTGTGCACTTTTATGGTTTTTTTGGATGAGTAATGTCAATTAGAATTAAACATGATTTTATCCATAAATAAAATCAGCAATGAGTAAAAAACTCTGGGAACATAAAGTGTATGAATGTTTTCCTACCACATGTAGTACAAGTAGAGGTAAAGTCAAAGTGGACTGAAAGGCACTAGAGGAAGGCAGAAAAGTTGTAAGACAATGAAATGTTGCCTACATGTTTCAAAATATATGGCTGCTTGAAAATGAAATTGTATAACTAATTTTTAGAACTTGTGGTACAGTTTCTGGGGATGAACCCTTCCAGATTGTCCACCAGCATGAATTTGGTGTTGCCATGCAAACAGATAGTAGCTGCAGGTGTATTGTGAGTAGCACAACTGGCTTATTGTGACTGTCTTCTTAGCAGGCACAACATCCTAGAAACAAATCGGTCTGATAATACATGCATGCACACATCTGAAATACACATTAATGTATGAACTTCCATCCAGGATATCAAATGGCCTCAAAGTCCATTGAGGTCTTCCAAAAATGCATAACCAGAGTAATTTTGAACTCTACATTAGGTTAGTTTCTTCTAGATGAGGAAAGTGTTAAGAATCATAGAATCATAGAA
>NW_010258866.1:0-273 GCF_000690775.1 Eurypyga helias
CCTACCACTTCCGACGGAGCAAGGCAAGGGTCTCCTGGGGGTCTCGGGGGGCTCCTGGGGCGGATGTCACAGCCTGGCACGCCCGGGGGGGGTCTCCCTGCCCTGGCTCCATCCCCTCCGGGCACCGGCCAAGGCTCCCAGCTGCACGCTCACTCCTCTGTCCCTGCAGAGAATCCGGGCATCAGGAGTTGTCCTCCTGGAGACGATCCTCTTCGGGTCCCTCCTCCTCTACTTCCCAGTGAGTATCCAGCCATCCCCAGGGATGAAAACCTC
>NW_010258866.1:340-546 GCF_000690775.1 Eurypyga helias
GCTGGGCCCAAGCAGGGCACGGGCACAGTTCTGCCTAATTGTTAATTGTGCTGGCACGGCCCTGGGCGGCTGCGGTATAAACCTTCTCGGGAAACCAAATCCCTTTTCTCCCGCTGGCTGCGGGAACTAATCCCTGCCCAAATCCCCTTTCGCTCCCGCAAGAGCTGTGGCGGACGCTGTAGAGCCCAAGGGGGAAGGGCGGCAGT
>NW_010258866.1:610-1176 GCF_000690775.1 Eurypyga helias
CCACCCTCTCCCACCGCCCAGGTGTTCATCCTGTACTTCAAGCCGAGCATCTTCCGCTGCATCGTCCTGCGCTGGGTGCGCATGCTCGGCTTCGCCATCGTCTACGGCACCATCACCCTCAAACTGTACAGGTAGCTGGGACGGGGAGGGGGCTGGATGCTTGGGACCCCCGCAGCGGGCACCGGCTGGGGACTCACCCCTCCGCGCCTCGCAGGGTGCTGAAGGTGTTCCTGTCCCGCACGGCTCAGCGGGTGCCCTACGTGTCGAGCGGGCGGGTGCTGAAGATGCTGGGGCTGATCCTGCTCCTGGTGCTGTGGTTCCTGGCAGCCTGGACCATCGGGATGCTGGAGAATGTCGACAAGAACATCCCGCTGGTGATCCGTACCCAGACCGCTCGCGGGCTCCACTTCTACATCTGCGGCCACGACCACTGGGACTACATGATGGTCATCGGTGAGACCAGGCCCCGTGGTCCCCGGGGGGTCCCCACAGCCCCAGGACCCCAACCCATAAATGCAGCATGTGGGGACTTGAAATTCCTTGTCCATTTAACCTGCCCGGCGCCT
>NW_010258866.1:1352-1916 GCF_000690775.1 Eurypyga helias
CCCCGAGGCAGGGGGATGCCGGTGGTCAGCAGCAGCCATCGGTGCCACCCAGGAAAAGGTGACGATGGCAGCGGGGTGATGGGGCTGGATGCTGAGTGCTGCTCTCCCCTGCTCTCTTCCCACAGCCGAAATGCTGTTCCTGCTGTGGGGCAGCTTCCTGTGCTACGCCACGCGCGCCGTGCCCTCCGCTTTCCACGAGCCCCGCTACATGGGCATCGCGCTCCACAACGAGCTCATGATCTCCGCCGCCTTCCACGTGGTCAGGTAGGGAGCTGGGAACAGATTCCCGTCCCCGGCGCCGCAGAGGAACCGACGGCAAACCCCTGCAGCCAGCGGGTTCCCCGTGCGGGAGCCCAGCCAGGGTGGAGGCTGCGGGGTCCGGAGGTGGGGAGGGGGCTGTGGGTGCCTCCGTGGGACCTGGCACTGCCCTCCTCGCCCCTTCCAGGTTTATCATGGTCCCCTCGCTGCACCCTGACTGGACCCTGCTGCTCTTCTTCGCCCACACCCACGGCACCATCACCATGACCCTGGCGCTGGTTTTCATCCCAAAGGTAACGCTTGGCC
>NW_010258867.1:0-16628 GCF_000690775.1 Eurypyga helias
AGTTCTTTCAGGACCCGCGGATGTAATACATACAGAATGATTCTTATACATTTTAGTAAGAAGCAAATCATTTTAGCATTTGTCAATCAGTGGTTTTATTTTCAAGCAGCAATTCTGCTGTTTCATCTCAAAATTCAATTTTTCAGCATTCTAATGTGTTATCAACATTTCACTCAGTTCCAACCGTCTGTTTTAGAGCTGTATGCCACTGGGACAAGGAGCTTCCAGTGCATATATTTCTCAGAGAAATTTTGTCAGTGGGAGAATTTAATTAAACAGCATGAGTCTGTACAAGCAGTCCATGTAGGGGGATGAGGATCAGAGGACTGTTGAGTACATAGAGAGGCAATATGTTCTTTCACAGTAAACAGAGGAGTGTAGAGATGGAAACAGTAGGCAACAAACTGTCCAAATAAAATAGCTGTCAATGAGTAAATAATCATTTTAGACTGTTTTTGATTAATACTGTGTGAATACGAGTAGGGGATAATATTGCCAAATCCTTTGGAATTTGGACAGTTAGGCATGTGGCTGCTAACCTGAAGCATGTGCTATAGTTAGCTTAATAATAAGGAATTCTAGACTTGGCTGTGATAGGAACTAGCAGATGAGAAGGGTTAATTTTTTGGTCTCCAATTACAATACAGTATCCTTGCTCCCAACTGCTTTTAGGTGGCCCAGCCCGCTGAAAAGCAGGAGCAAACTATCCTCTAGGTCCTTCCTGTACTCTGCTCTGGTGAGACCCCACCTGGAGTACTGCATCCCGCTGTGGAACCCCCAATATCAGAAGGATATTGACCACTTGGAGCGAGTCCAGAGGAGGGCCACGAAGATGATCAGAGGGCTGGAGCACCTCTGCTATGACGAAAGGCTGCGAGAACTGGGCTTGTTCAGCCTGGAGCAGAAGAGGCTCCGAGGAGACCTCATTGCAGCTTTCCAGTATCTGAAGGGGGCCGACAAGGGTGCTGGGAGAGGACTTTTTACAAGAGCCTGTAGTGATAGGACAAGGGGTAATGGGTACAAATTGAAATCGGGGAGGTTTAGATTAGATATCAGGAAGAAGTTCTTCACAGAGAGGGTGGTGAGGCACTGGAACAGGTTGCCCAGAGAAGCTGTGGATGCCCCATCCCTGGATGTCTTCAAGACCAGGCTGGATGTGGCTTTGAGCAACCTGGTCCAGTGCAAGCCCATGGCAGGGGGGTTGGAACTAGATGATCTTTAAGGTCCCTTCCAACCCTAACCATTTTATGATTCCTCCCTGTCCTCCTTTGAATAAAAAATGCAGTCAAGAAAAAGAAGTATAGCCATGTGCCAGTGTGCTCGACTCTCATCATAGCTCTTAGAAATGCAGCAGCATGCTAAACTTTGCATGAATGAGTAAAAAAGTTGTAGGGCTGGCAGTGCTTATGTCTGACTTAAAGCCTGTACAGTAGTACTTGTACATTGCTCTACAGGCAGTCAGAAACAGTTCTCAAAAGTCAGCAAAAGTTTGCATTTCGTGCTCTAGGGAAGAAAATTTGTATTCCTTCAACTTTCTGATAAAAAATTGGTTGCTTTACAATTTTTTTTGCAGTTATGTTTTCAGCTGGATAGAAACAAGGAGATACCAATCTGAAAAAGCTAACTTGACTGTTCTCTTTGAAAATATGTGCCTCCTTACTTACGAAAACTCAGAACAAGATTTGAAACTGTTACTCCTGTTCCTGGGAATAGTATGGTTCAGGTATGCATTAGGATTAAAACTATTTATATTTGAAGAAACAGTGTTTCTGAAACATCCAGAGAGCATGTGGTCCTATTCAGGAGTAAAAATGCTTAAAATTACTGTGTATCTGAAAGGTATGTGAGTTGAAATTGAGGGTCTTATATATCAAACCTGGACCCTTATTTTGGAGACCTACAAGGATTCAGACGTTTCACATGGCAGTGGAAATAATAGTGTGTTTATGGCACTGCACATTATTCCCTGACTCCTCAGTTCTTGTGTTGCTTCTGTTAGCGATGTCTTCAGTACCTTAAGGCTAGCCATTTCATCTTTTGGTACAAGCATTCTGCCTCTCTAATTAAATGCTTACTAAATTCATTAGCGGTACTTACTCTCATAGTCTGATAATGAGGCCTTATGTTATTAAATCTTATAAGGAATGGAGCTGATCTCTGTTTGTTTCATATATAAATGATCTCATACTGCACATCCATATGTTGGTATTTTAAATTTACCATTCTAAACTCTTCTGAGTGTGTGTCCGCTTCTCAATAAGTCATTATGAGAGGAGAAAACTAATTGGGTATGGGTGTTAAGAATTTGCCATAACATCCATGCCTGAAGTATGGCATCACCTTCCTCTACCTTGCTTTAAGTAGTGTAGAATGAAGATGTTTTGGTACATGTTATCAGAAGACCTCTTCATGCCTTTGACTTCTGGAAGGAGCTCCTAGACAATAAGGGAGCACAGCAAGGAGTTGCAGTCTCACTATTTAAATTTAATACCTTTCTGAGGTCACTGTCATCTTTACTTATGGAGTAAGACTCACAGACTGCTCTCTTCACATATTTATTTATTGCAGACACTCTGTTCTCTGCTGGATTGTTTACTGACCCCTGAAAATGTGGCAATGGATTGTGCCAGAGCGCTATATGAGAGGTATTTTATATTTGCTTGTATTTCAGTGTTTGCTGGGTGCTCTCTCAAGATCAGATAAGTTAATGGAAATGACCACAGCACGTCACTATGCTTGAAAAACCAATACTATATATATATGTACACATGTACCTACATATTTTAAAAGATATAAACACATATGTGGTGTGTGTGTGTATATGAAGGTTTCTAATCACCAGTACTAATAGGGTTGCAGAACAATGGCCCATGCATCTGATTTGTTGGCCTGCAGTACTGTGTTCTTTAGCTATCAGAGCTCATCTGCAAGAGAGCTAGCTTGGCCAGAGGGAGCTGATTGCCTGCAGTGCAAAACCGTGTGCAGAGTCATTCACCATGCATAGGGAAGCTGTGTTTACTTAGGCAAGTGTTTCCAGTTGTACTTTTTCATCTGTACTAAAGTCCTTGGCAAGCAACAAAAAGTAGTAAGAGGGTTTGAAAATGAGAATTAAAGCATCTAGTAAAGGGCTAGACAGCTGGATGTTCCATCTCACCTGTTGAGAAATGTAGATATATAACAAGGCATTATAATGCAGTCTCCTTAGTGAGATTTTTTTTTTTTGTGATCCTACAAACCGTTTGAAGAAAAAAGGTTCTAAAACTCTACAATTACTTGTCAGTGTTTTCCTTAAATAGACACAGATTTCTTGAGAAATATCTAGTCATACTTGCCTATTAAAGACTTAAACAGTCTTGCCCCTAAACAGTGGCAATACTATGATACTACTTCTTGGTTGTTTCATCACAGTCTACATGTATATGTATTTAAAAACAAGTTTTATTTTCATATGTGTTTTGTATGAGTGGGCTTATATGGAAACAGCACTGTAAACAATTAATGCACCATTTTATAGCTTTCAAATTACCAAGCTGTATTCAGCTGCTTGTGGCTTAAGAAGATGAAAACAGTGAAGTTTCCATCCCAGGACAGTGTTTGATTACTACCTTGATCCAGAGACAAGGAAGTTCCTGCCTTGGAGGGATCAAGTCCTGACTTCAGATGTGGATCTCGATGCACCTCTGTAGGTACAGTGCAGACCAGTGACCCTATGGCTGAGCATTGCCAGATGCAGGAACATTTTGGGGCCCTGTCATGATTTCTGATGTCTTCCTAGACATCCTGGAAGTAACACTCTCTAGATGAGTTTGGATACATCCTTGCTGCATGGACCATGGGCCTTTAGTTGAGTTTTCAGCATAAACGATGAAGTGATGCTTTTATTGATTTTTATATTATTAAATGATTCCTAAGGACACACCATATTCAGTTTGTTTGTGCTGTATATCCTTTTCCTACAGCAGGAGAAATTCAGGCTCCAAGTCCATTTAATCACTGAAAATAATGCCCACAACAACTATACACCACAAATTGAAGCCTTAACGTTTTACTGTTGCTAGCTTTATGCACAGATGCTTTTTTGCCATCTAAATTCCCTTCATGCTAACAGAAGTGTATGAGGTCTAGGGGAAGTAAGTCACCTTATTGCCTGTCCACTATGCTCTTGATCAACTCACAAAGCTGGAGTTATATTTGTGGAATAAAAATTCTAGATGTTATGGTAGTATGATATATACCCGTCCATGGAGAAATAGAAAGCATGATGTATTAGTTGCAATTTCCTTATTTGGGGGATTTGGTTGGTTTTGCTCTTTTCTCAGTGTGTTTCACATAGAATATTCTCAAATGATTAATGGTATTTTGTTTGCATTAACTTGTAGGTCTTTTTAAATTATTAGATGAGTATGAATTTTATGGGAGAGATTTGAAGTCTGTGGGCATAGAAACATGAAGCTGATGATCAAAAGACATCTTCCATTATCAGCTATCTTCTAACAAGTTCTCTCTGAGGGTTAGCATTTGGCAGGAAAACATAGAGCTTGGAAAAGAAAGCTTTATCAGGCAATGAAGGTTTTAGGTGCTCGTAGTAAGTAAAGCTAACTTACTGGCAGCTATTTGCCGGAACAGTTTTAGGTATGCTGAAAGCCAGGCCAAAAAGTAAATGGAAATGCTAACTGAAAAAAATTAAACCAGCTACCTGTTGCACCAGCCTTTGTTTCTCTAGCAGTTTTTGGGATACTGGCATTCTGTAAAGGTTGAGATGGAACCAATGCATTTCAGCTGCAACCTGATTTCAATATTCCTACTAGAAGAAACTGAATACAAATTTTCAAGTATGAATGCTGTGTAAAAAATAACCCCATAGAACATTTTGTTCTGGTAATTATGTTTGAGAATGCAAGGTGTATCCCAATTCATTGCTTTCTAGGATTCAATCCTAGCCAGAGAGACAGAAATTACTGTTTGCTTTTAAAACTTAACTGTGTTGTGCAAGTGTTTGATGGTGTTTGTTTTCTTTTCAATTTCAGGCAATCTTTGTTCAGACATCTGAGACTGCACGTCTCAAATATTTTATTGACTTATTCTTAACAAAAGGCAAACCAGTCATGCTTGTTGGAAATGCCCAAGGAGGTCAAACACTCTATGTGGGTGATAGGCTTGCTGCTCTTTCTGAAGACTACCTCCTGGCTAATGTCCCTCTCAACTACTATACATCATCAGCTGTGATCCAGGTAAGTTCCATACAGATACAAGGAACCTATCTTCCCTCAACAACAAAAGTGGGAAACGCTACACAGTTATTACGATCTCATACAGCTGTCGGCTGCTGCTGTTGCCTGGATTTTGGCAAGCTCATTGCTTCCCAAAGTGGAAAACTTAACGAAGATGGGGCAGGCAAGAGGAAAGGATGAAACTGTTTGGGGCAAGCTGGCACTGACGCTGCTCCCACAGGTCGCTCTGTACTCATGGACAAGAGAAATTTGGCTTTACCTATGTTAAAAAGAACCCTTGAGCCAGTTTTGGGTAGCTTGAGTGGCTCTGTTGTGGCTCTAGCTGTACCAAAAAGGGCAATCAGGCATTGGACTTACTTTTGCTAGGCACCATGCAGTCCCCAAGGAGGGACAATCAGTGTCTAGCAAAGTCTGGAGGCTCCATAGGCAGGAGGAATGGAGAGAGAGGAGATGTTAATATATCACGCAAGCAGAAGGGGCTGTATGTTGGCTGAAAATGTTACACTGGTGGTATGTTTTGGAACAAGAGGAGTCATACAGTCCAAGTAAAACAGTCTCATAGAAGCTCCATGTCTCTTCTGCTATTCATGAGCAACACAATCAAGGGAGAGCTCAGCTGTCAGTGGATATGCCCTCGTTGCCTTCTCTTTTCATCCTTACAGTAACTTGAATGGATATAACTAAACAGAAAAAAAATGGCATGCCCTATTCCCTGTACAGCTTTTTACAGCTGTCAAAAGCGTTAGAGAAAAAAGTTAATATGCTGGCTTATCCTCTCGTATATCTGGGAGAACACACAGAAAGCAATTTCTCGCTTTTAAAAACAAAAGGTAAGAAGTGTTTAAATAAAATCTTTAGAAACCTGATGCTTAATTTAACTTATGCTTAATCAGCCAGTTTGCCTCATGCTTTATTTAACTGCTTATGCAATCAAATTTTTAATTTTCTAGCCAATATACATTGCTGCTAATGAATCAAATTGTCACTAGACTCTAAAAAAATAAGTCCACAAATCTCTATTGAGTTAAGTTTTTACCCTGCTTTTTCTTTCTTGTCTTGTGTTGATTTCTTCTGTATTCAGGCCAGATAAGCAAATAGGACTTTCAGTTTACTTTGTACCTTAGTTTATTCTTTGAAATGTTTCCAAATTCATGTTAATTTAGAATCCTGCATTAACAGTACTTAATTGCCTTTTTGCTTCTCAAAATAAATGGAGGGATTTGGTAAAAAGCGAGATCGTGAACTGATATAAACTGTCATACCTCCTTTAATGGGGAATCAGCCTTAAAAAGTTTTCAGGTATTCCTCTGATCAGGGAGGGATTTTTTAGCTAATGATTGTCATTCCAGCAGCAAGCATGACCAAGGCACTAGAGCACAAAGGCTTAACACATGCCATTGCAAACAGAGGGTAACGAAAGGAGCTCCCTGGCAACAAAAATTATGTATTTTTCTTGCAGGAATCTTCTTAAATTAAATAGGTGAAGTCAGCATCACAGGGGCTTTCCTCTGCAAGTATGTCAGACCCACCAACTGTACTGTGTCATAAAATTTGTGAGTTTATGAACCTCTAAGGATTTGCTATGAAATGTTAGTAATACTCCTTCAGATTTTAAGTCAGTATTGTAAAACATCCACTGCTCCTCCTAAGAAATACTAAGAAATAACCAGGAGTCCACTTCCTTGCTCGTCCCCAGCTCTTCCTTCTGTCCCCAGCTCTTCCGCCAAGTCCCTCTTGTTAAATGCTCTGCTAGCCAGTCCCTCTGCTGATCATGGTGGGCAAAGAACTGCATGACAATTCAGAAACGTGTTTCTTTTCTATTGTGTTTACAACTTCTTTTTGTGAGCTGTGACAATGTGATGTATAGCTCAAGATGACTGGTGCTTACGTTATTTTTGTGTTTGTGTGTACCAACGCTCCTTCCTATAAAATGCGTTCATGTGATGAATGGAAATGCCTGCCTTACGTGTTTTAGGCTACCACTCCAAGTAATTGTTTGGAACAATCAAGACTGTTGGAGTTTTTAATGGAGAGAGGCATTCACATCAAGTTACACAAATGAGCAATTTAAATTTAGTCTCAGCTCAAAAAGAAAGAGCTTTAGAGCTGAACTAGTTGAAGTGCAGTTATTCACTATGTTGACATGTTCTTTCCATAGTTCAGAGGTTAAAAGATTTTTCTTACAGATCTTATCACAATATCAAATCTGCAGTATTTTCTGCCAGCTTCCATCTTATCTGTATCCACATAAGTTTTTTTGAGATATCTGCTGGAGTGGGTGAGATTAGCATGTAGTGTTGGGTTTTATTTAGTATTCCCCCAAGGCATATGACTCACCCGCTCTGCCTCTAGAACAGCAGAAAATTTCAGAAGGTTACTTGATGGAGGCATGCTCTGATGCAAACTAATATTAGTACATTACATTTGGGGTCTTCAGTGGTACTAATGTCTGGAACAGTGCCACAGAGAAGAAATTTGCATAAACATTTATGTGCAAGGGAATTTAGTACAATACATTTTCTTATTGTACTGTAATAGTACAGTATTTTTAACAAATATAATAGAGGCAATGGTTTACAATTGTGGACACTTTAAAATTTAGATGAGAGTAAGGATCAAGAAGGAGTATTCCTAATTTGGGGTTTAAAAATACAGGTATGTATGTACCTCAGCTAAAAGAATAAAATCTTATTTTATGCAAGATTTTAAGGCAGTTGAGATAGGTTTAAACCTATCTTATGTACATAGTGTCTGCAAAAAGTTTTTTACCCATTATGGTAGAAAAGCAGGATAAGTGCAGTAATGGATTTTTTTCCCCAAAACTTATGATCATCCAGTTGCAGTTATGTGGAGGTTCTATGTTTCTATCTTGTCCTCCAGCACACCTTCACTTTTTATCTGCTTACTTTATTTCTCCACAGCCAGCAACTGTCCTTTCAGCTGACCATGACTAGACAGCAATGTCCTTAGGAGCATTTGTCACCTTTCTTGAACTGGCCAGACAAAATCACTGTTGAGGTTTGCAGATGATTTATTTCACTGTTTGTAGAGTCTAAGATGAAACTGCAGTACTCCTTTTGTCCTAATGGAAACTGTTTGCAGAGATATATTTGTTTATCCTGCTTTGGTTAAGAAACCAGAAGTGTGCTGTGAGTCATAACCATGGCAGTGGTGTGACAAATAGCATATGGCTGTCACTACACAAGTGCAGGTTTTGTTTCCTACAAGCTCTCATGAACTTGTTGCCCACTTTTTGAAAAAAAAAAAACCCAGAAATTCAAAACCGTATATTTACATTTCACACTTTTCTATCTAACCCAAAGGATTTTAACATATAGCCTGGTATAATGGAAAAACAGGAAGAAGTCTGTAGTTTACTTTTTTTTTTTGCTATTCTATTTACCATACATTGATAATCTTTTTTTTTTCTTTCTCACCCTTCTTTCTTCTTGATAAATATTAAAATCACGAAGAATGCGGGCTGTGGCCTTAGTCATTTCAACACCAATAACAGGTGTAGCCCAAATTCACAATACTATTGACTGGAAAAAATTCTGGGGTAGATGTACAAAATTTTTGAGAAAATTTCCTCTTGCCCAGTAGTACTGAGTGAGAAATCTCATGCGTGTAAGATCTGAATTAAATTCTCTCCTGTGCTGCAAGAATTGTAACCACTGTCTTCCCTAAATGTTTCATAGCCACCTGTGGTTCAAATCCCTGCTTTGAGTGATGCAGAGCGAGATTTTTAAACTAGGCTGCTCACTGAAGATGAGAGCCCCGGTCACTGAGACACGCTGAAAAGTTTTCCTTGAAGTCCACCTATTACTGTGGTTTCATTTAGTGCAAAACATGTATTTGGTCAGTTAGACAGCAAACATATGACCTGAGAAAGAAGAGACATGAGAAAGGTAGATTCCAGTCCTGCTTTAATAAATTCCAAATTATGTTGAAACAGAGTTGCCTGCGCAGTTGGAAATCGAACTTCTGTGGAGGATGAATCCTTCAGTGTGAATCTGTGGAGTCCTTCACTAAGTGACAAAAACTGAAGATACCATCATACTAAAGTTCAATATTTTAATAATGCTTAATAGGAGTAGTTTTCTTCAGTGTTTTCAGGATGACTTAGCAGCTTTCTGTAGTTACTCTTCCCTTTACACCTCTAAGGGAAGCAGTGCAGTTGGATAAAAATGGTATCCATTCAAAATTTATGACTCAAGATTTTACAGATGTGATGAATATGTAAGGGTATTTGAATTAATTTGCTCACTGTTGTAATTTTTTAATCTGATGGTCTTAATTCGGCATCAGGTTAGCATGTCATTTTGTCAGAGAGGCTGAGATTTAATATAATCAAATCAATATTCCTTGGTATGGGAGATGTCACACTAGTGTCCTGATTAAATTATATTTGTCATTCATATTTTTACACCTTTACATATGCTGAAGTCCTTGTTTAATCCTTCAGATGGAGAAAATGAGCTACTTAACTGTTAAACTTGCTGAACTTAGAATACCTGAGGATTTAACATTTGAAGTATTTCAGTTTCACAGGATGCAGATGGATATGAGGTGAGATTTTCTAAAACCATGAGGTAGTCAATCAGCTAAATCAACAAGACTCGTCTGGAATTCAGAATCCCAGTGTGATTTTCCCACCCCACCCCCCCCTGCCCCCACCCACTGGCACTCTGTAAGTTTCACTGATTACTAAGGACTTCAGTAATTCAAAACCCCTTGTGGGTGGTTGCACGTTTCATAAATTTTAGCCAGTATGATTTTGAATTCTTGATTTTGTTTAGTTTCACTATTGCTTAGTATGGTAATTTTATGTGTGTTGTGTTACATATCAGAGGTGCTTGAAAAAAAGTTGGAGAAAAAAGCAGGTTATAACTATGGTCCAGTAGAAAATAAGAAACTTAAATATTTTATTAATGATCTGAATATGCTTGAAGTGGGTAGAGGTGGAATGGTTCAATCTCATGCATTGATTCAGCAGCATATAGATTATGTAGTGGTGAGCATTTACTTCTTCTTTAATGTTATGCTATGATTTTTGTATTGTGGTTCATGGTAGGATCCCTAAACCACATAAAACCAGAAAGCTTCAAGAAGAATTTCTTAAAGAGAAAAGCATACTCTCCCTGGAGGTTAGAAACAGTATTAGAAAAGAGAAGCAGAAAATGAAGGGGGTAAAGAGTCTTGGAAGGAAAATATTCTTCAGCTGCTTCTGGTGGAGTTGCTGGATGTTGACACAATCAGTTGACCTGATGAGAACAGGGATGTCTGAGATACAGAAATTGATTTCCTAAATTGCATCTTGCCAGATGTTCAGCTTATACCATCCTCTAGCTTTTCATCACCCTATAAAGGCAACAGAAAAAATCCACAGAAACTTTGGTATTGGTTCAAATGAATGCTCTTTCTCTGTCATGAGAAGAAAACCACAGAAGATGACCACTGAAGGATAATTAAGTTGATTTGGGCAATTAAGGTAATTCCCTTCTTACTTTCCACAGGACAATTTAATTTTTTGGTAGTTAAAATATATTCGTAGCCTTTCACCAGAGCCTGAGGAAAGAGAAAGTTTTCAGTTTAAAATAAACTGATTATTGTCTGATTTCATTCTGTTACAGAAGGATCTAAATCTTGTGTAAATATTTACTGTTATTATAAATGTATATTAGATTCTTCTGCATATACCAGCATGCACTTATGTGACATGAAGAAGACATGACATACAAAGAATGTATTGTCAACTGGTGAGTAAAGGAGAGAAGTAATTAGAAATTAAAATTAAAAATAGAGGTTAAATACATATAGCTGACTGTGTGTATTGTCAAAAGGAGGTGCACAGGCAAATATGCAGGCACTCCAGGAACAAAACAAGCCATACTCGAGTGATATTAGGAGATTGAGTGTATTTACTCAGGTCAATGCTTCTGCACGATGTGCTCAAGGTTTTTACCTCTACCCTTGAAACTTTTGCTTCATAGAAGGTTGTTCTTTTCGTGGGCATGTATGCTGTAACCTGGCTGTAATTGTGACCAAGGTGAGGCAGTAGAATCTGTACTGTTATTCTGTCTTTTAATGCAGGTACAGTTGAATCATATAAGCTTTTCACTAGGTCATACTTCATCTTATAAAGCATTAATACCAGGCTTCAGCTGCATATCTTTTTAAGGTAAAGAGAAAAGACATAAAGAGGGGAGGAGGGAAAAAAAAAAGTAAAAAGAGAAATAATGAAGTTACTTTAAAGAGAAAAAAGGAAGTGAGTGCTCAAATCTGAAGCATCTCTAGCTTAGTGAAATCAATCATGTCCACGTTGGTGGCATGCAAAGCTAACGTCTCAATGCCCTTCTCTTTTTCTTCCCAGAGTTGTATGCTATTCTAGCCAGGAATCTTTTTGTTTTCTCACAAAGATTTCAAACTTCAGATCTTAAAAGTCCCTGTTGCTTACCACTGTTGATGCTTCTTTCTTTTGAATTGTTTTTAATTATTTATTCTGAAACAAAACCAAACTAAAAATTAAAAATCTCCATTTTGCAAAACAAATCAAATTAGGAAAAAAGTTGACCATGCCATTCAGTAATTTTAAACATAACCATTTGAAAATTCTAATTTAGAGTAAAATCTGTTACAATTACATGGCAAGAAAGAGAATGCATTATACTATAAAGTTCTGGGAAGCATTTGTTGATTTAAGCAGGGAATGGCTGCATTATTTATGAGTTTTCCTTTTACATCTTTCTTTAAAGATGGTACCTGCTTGGCCTATTTCAGTTCTATGATAACTTTTAAAGAAACAAGACTGTCTTCAGATTTGGGCAATCAGAACTCAAACTGCCAGCTAATGAAAGCCTCAATTTTTTTAAAATTATTACTTTTTAAAGTGGCCTCCTTTTAATTCACACTGAGCTGTGTCATCTGGAGATACAGAAACAATGGTATTATTGGCTGATGCTGCAAAAAAAGGAGTGATCTTTTAAGCATGCCACCTCATACTCTGTGATGATCTTTGCTGTGTTTTTTTTTTCTTATTGAGATCTCTTAATTTTGTCTGCTCTTATCTATGATAGTGGTGTGTATTCTCCAACTTATTTGAACTTCCTTTGACCATGTTGTACTCATCCAAGTTTGTTTGGAGCCAGTTTCATTTAAAAAAACATCTCTATCATGATCAAAATGTTCTGTGAGAATGTAATAGCTTCATTTCAACGACAACATTGAACAAAATATGAGATAGAAATCTTGGGGTTTTCCTAATTTTAAAATGTCAATCCTAATTTGATACTTCCCTAGCCATTTGAATTTTGGATTTCCCATAGGGCAGAAACATTGATTCTTCAGCTGAGGTTAAGCCTGGAAAATGTACAGTATTTTGTAACAAATATTAATCAAGCTATATTTTCTTTCTCAGGTATGATACGCAGAAGCTAATTATTAAAGAAATTAATAATTTTCAGTGTTCTGCCTGTGTGAATCCAACTGCTGGCAGCTTCACTATCAACCTAGACCCCAGGTGTGGTTTGAATTGTTACAGCAATCCTGTATTTAATACATGAAATAATTACTATTTAGCTTTTCACTGCAATAGGTAGGAAATGAAAGGGGATAGGAAAAAACATAATGTCTGAAACTTAGTACAGCTTTGAAATCCTATTGTTCTTGTAGCTAAACAGAAAGAGACACACTATATTCATTATGGTACTGAGATTCTTCTGAAATTCATAGCAATTGCAGTCTCATGTGGTCCTTCACCTGGCAGATGTGCCCTTGGGGCTCATAGCCAGACATGCAACTGCTGTGGAACTGTATCAAGGATGAAGCTAGAAATAAATTATTTTCTCTGACACACAAGAAACTGTATTTTAACCAGGCTGTAGTCTTTTAACTCTTATCTGCTGTCTGATGTACAAGCAGCCTTATGGCTTTACCAGGTGGTTGTTCAAAACTTGCCACTAACTGTTATTAAGTTCCATTATATCTTTAACATGAGATACCTCTCCAGCATCTTCCAGGTCTATAACATGGGTTAATTTTCTACCAAACAACACTCTATTCTTGCTGCTCTTTATTATTTAATGATGTAAATTGGCCCGTGGACTAAAGAAGAACAGATGCCCTCTGTACAAAGTAGAAGACTCTGTCAGGTATATGAAAAGGGTAGAAAGCTGAGAAAGAAAAGATATTTAGTGGAAATAGAGCAATGGTTTATAAAGTTTGCTATGCTTACTTGTTATTTGAGAAGAGGTCAGCATTTGTTTGGAGGGAAGAACAAATTTCTGGAGACTGCGTAGAATGAAACAGAGATTGAAGAAGCTATGAAGCAGGGTCTGAAACCAGTAGCCAAGAAAAATGAAGGAAGGATATACTACGGTCAGCAAATCCTGGTCGCTCCTGTAAAATTAAGGTGAGTCTGATCCTGATTTGGTTTTACCTGCTTTCCTGTTCCTTGGAGTGCAGCACTATTCTCTTCCAGAATATTTTTCTTGCCTGCCCAATGGATCATCATGAACTGTTAGCAAGGAGTCAAACATTTGTCAGGTCTCCTATTGTAACACATACCTTGGTTTGGTGGGGATGCATTGGCCCATCATGCACATTTGCACCCATCCTGGTGTGGAATTTGTTAAGGAAGGAAGTCTGAGGTGACAGTTGAGAAAGTGTTAATTTTGTCATGATAAACTCTGTCCTGTTTTCTTGAGTGGTATTGCAAAACAGGGTAGTGAACATGTAAAGTCGAGGCAGTGCTGATACTTCTCTGTATCCTGTACTGCACCAGGGCATCAAACCATAATAAGTCACCTAAGTGTGTGTCAGTCAGTGGAGAAGCAGACACTTGTTTTAATTATATTTTGCACGCTCAGTTGGCTGGAGAACTTCCTAATTTACAGACATTCTGATTCATGTTAAAGAATACCTAGTTTCAAGCAAAATGTATATTAAGTATCTACTCAGTAAGATTAATGTCTTTGCAGAATATCAGTCAGTGTCCCTTAAGAGTGGTCTAATTTGATGCCAGATAACAGCATTAAAAAAAAATAAAATATTGTGTTATCTTTGGGTCATTATATTTGCTACACCCAAGTGTTTACAGCAACACAGCTCTACTAGTAGTTTGTTGGGAGCCTGTCTGCAAATGCTTTGAGCCCATACTTGTGCCTACTTTTAGTCTTTCTGTGCCTAGTGCATGGGTACCTCAATCACTGCACGAGTGGACTTTTTTCGTGAAAACATTTTTCATGTGCTGTGTTCGGGTCATTTTTTTTAACTATTATATTTCTCTCTCATTATTTCCCTCTCATTGTGGTAGAATGTGGAAGACCAAGTGTGGCTGGCTCATCTATTGCCATTTTGCAAACAGCAGAGCAGACCCTGCTACAAGCCAGAGACAGGGTGGGAACCACTGAGGAATATACTTGAGGAGCTCCTATGAAATGCATGCTTCTGTGAACACAGTCTTGTTTGAGGATACCACACAGCATGTGTAAGTGGCATATCTATAAAGGGAGCAAGTAATTCATCATGATGCTACCAGTGTTTGCATGATATTTTTGCTTTTTACTGTTCAGAGGTTGTTGCAGTGCAGACGTTCTTAATGGAAGGCTTATGTGAGGGCACCATGTAGCAACAGTCCTGCTAAACATACTTTATTGGTGCCATTATGGAAGAGTACATTGTGGCTTAGTGTTGAAGCTAACGTGCTTTTTTTTTTTTTTTTAATGGAGATTCATCCTTTTTTGCATTGCACAGAATCTAACACCACTTATTGTCTGGGGTTGGGAAGATAATCCATAATGTGGTGGATAGTCTGCCTTATCTTTTATTTACTTAATAATGTAACAGGCCTTTATAAGAAAAGTGATATTTATCTTTTGTTTCCAAGAAAGGGATAACGCTTTTAAAATTAGATTAATTCAAAACAAGGACTAGTAATACCTTAAGCATATCAGCGTGGAATATGGAGTGTTCTCCATCCCTTTAGCAGCAGGGAGGATACTGAGACAAACAGGAAAGCATGCCTGATCAACACGTGGTTCAGAGGCTGGTGTGAACGGTGGAACTTTGGGTTCCTTCAGCATGGGGATGTTTATATGGCACCAGGCTGGGTGTCGACAAATGGTGTCCAGCTGTCTCGGGGAGGAAAAAGGATTCTAGCCCGTGAATTAGCAGGGCTCATCAATAAGGCTTTAAACTAGGTTGGAAGGGGGAGGGGTGCAAAACCAGTAGGGACACCAAGAGGTGCCCAGAGCCTGGAGAAGAAACACTGCTCACCAGGAGAACACCTGGCAGGCAAAACAGGGAATTATAGATGCTCCAGTCCACAAGCCAGCTTCACTGGGGGCCCACCTTAAACACCTTTATGTGAACGCACAGAGAGTGGGAAATAAACAAGAGGAGCTAGCGGAGTGTGCACTAATGAGGGGCTATGACCTCATTGTCATCATGGAGATGTGGTGGGACGGCTCCTATGACTGGAGTGTCAGAATAGAAGGATACAGGCTCTTTAGGAAGGACAGGCAGGGGAGATGTGGAGGGGGGGTTGCTCTCTATGTCAGAGACCAGCTGGAGTGTGTGGAACTCCCCCTGGGGATGGATGAGGAACTGACTGAGAGCTTATGGATCAGGATTAAAGGGAGGGCAGGAAGAGGGGATATGGTAGGAGGAGTTTGCTACAGGCCACCTGGCCAGGATGAGTGAGTGGATGAGGCCCTCTACAAGCAGATAGCAACAGCCTCATGTTCACAAACCCTGGTCCTCATGGCATACTTCAACCACCCTGATATCTGTTGGAGGGACAACATGTCAGGGCACAAGCAAGCCAGGAGGTTCCTGGAATGCATGGATGACAACTTCCTTCACCAAGTGACAGAGTAGCCAACACGGCGGGATGTCATGCTGGACCTTGTTCTCACCGACAGGGAGGGGCTGGTGGGGAAAGCCTTCTACAGTGGGGTCACAACTTTGGTGGATAGAGGATGGGCAAAAGATGTCATCTACCTGGAATTTGCAAAGCCTTCGATACCGTCGCACACAACATCCTTGTCTCAAAACTGGAGAGACATGGATTTGATTCATGGACCGCTCGATGGATAAGGAACTGGCTGGATGGTTGCACTCAGGGAGTGGTGGTCAACGGCTCAATGTCTGAGTGGAGATCGGTGACAAGTGGCGTTCCTCAGGGGTCGGTGTTGGGACCTGTGCTGTTTAACATCTTCATTAGTGACATGGATGATGGCATTGAGTGCACCCTCAGCAAGTTTGCCGACGACAGCAAGCTGTGTGGTGCCGTCAACATGCTGGAGGGAAGGGATGCCATCCAAAGGGACGTTGACAGGCTGGGGAGGTGCAACTGTGCCAACCTCATGGAGTTGAGGCCAAGTGCAAGGTCCTGCA
>NW_010258868.1:0-1746 GCF_000690775.1 Eurypyga helias
GCTCCACAGCCGTCCCCGCCACACAGCCGTCGTCGTGCCTGCTTTCTGAGGGCAAGCTGATGCCGGTCCCACGCTGGACACGCTGCCCCGGGAGGGGAGCAGCCGGAGGGTACCCTGTGTGGCCTCAGCATGCCCTGGGAAGCCAGGAAGAGGGAGCGAGCCTGGGCCCAACCAGATATGGGCAGGACTGGGAGAAATATTGTCATGGCCTAAGGGGGCAGAGCCAGCCCCTCAGAGCCTCCGACTACAGCCGAGCCCCATGGCACCAGGGATGCGCCAGCTGCCCGAGCGCTTCCCGGTCAATGCAGGGCCACGCCGCTGCCCTTCTGGGTCCCAAACCCAGGCAGCATCACCGGAGTGTCTCCTAACCGGTGTTTTGTGGGGGAGGAAAGAGACTCTAAGAGAGGAAACATCAGGACATCTGCCAGTCCAAAGCACAGGGAGATGTTTAGCAATGCCCCTGGGTGCTCTTCTGGGGTGGTATGAAGAAAGCAAAGCGGCTGCGGGAGAAGGGGCGGGTGTTTGGACAGAAGCAGTGGGACGGCCCGCGGGGAACGTCTCGCACAGCCCTGCAGCGTCGCTACTTGATTAACTCCTGATAAAGCTCCGACCGCACAAATCTGGGCAGGGAGTCTTTCTCCATCAGGGCAAAGATCCTCTTCTGGGCCATGTCAAAGCTGCTCAGCGATGGCTCCACCAGGTTCTTCATGGTCACAGCCTTGGTGAAGTGGTCGATGTTCACCTGCGATGGGAGTGTAAGAGGGATGGGAACCCTGCCTTCGCGAGGGGTGGGTGACGGTGTCTTCCCTTACCCGCCGTCTCCCTACGACAACCGCCCAGAGGTTATGGGGAGGGACTGAAGCAGGTTCACTTCCCTGGGGGAATCATTGGTGGTGAATCCGTAATGAGGGATGAGGTCTGTGCTACAGCAAAGGTAACTCTGGGGGGAGCATTGCTGTAAATCACCATCCCTCGTAATTAATGTAGGTCCTGTGTGGGGAGAGGGGACAGGCGCGTGCTGGAGGGGCCTGTGGCAGGAGGCAGCACCGCCGAGGCTGTGGGGAGCTGCTGAGTGTGCGAACAGGGGCACCGGGGCTGCAAAGGGTGGGAGTGGGGATGGGGCTGCCCCTTGCCGAAGGGCACAGCCCTCCAAAATACGGGATGCCTTACAGCCATCACCCTCCTTGGCGGAGGCCACCTGGGCAGCAGCCGTGTGTCCCCCGACACCGTCTCCTGCCCTGCGGCCACTGACCTCTTTGGGGGCCTCGGTCTGGATGAACTCCTCGTAGATCTTCTTGGCCTTCTCCACCATCTTCATGGGAGATTTGGTTTTCTTGTAATCCTCACAGGCCACCCAAAACTCGACGTTCTCCTCGCTGAACTCGGAGCGCAGGAAGCTGCAGAAGCTGGCGAGCCCGTCTGCAGGGGGGATGAGCCCTCGCTCAGCGCCGGGGGTCCCAGGGGGCTGACCCCTGGCTGAGCACCGCTGTGGGGATGGGAACGGAGTGTGGGACACAGCTGTGGGGGAATGTCAACTCACAGGGGTTTTGCAGCAGCTTCTCCAGGGAATCGCGCCACTGCAGAGCCTCCTCCGGTGATGGCCTGAAGGGGGTAAAGAAAGCCCAGGTAGTCTGTGCTCGACCCACAGCCCCAGTCCGGGCTCCAGGATTTTAAATAATTCCTTTAAAAACGGGGAGGAACGGAGCAACGAGCTGCGGAGACCGTTGCGGAATGGGGGTGATGGTC
>NW_010258868.1:2189-2429 GCF_000690775.1 Eurypyga helias
CGCTCCTTCCCTCCCCAGTGAAAACCGCCCCTGTTTTTCATGTGCGGGGCTTTTCCTCTTTATTTTTTTTTTCTTTATTTTAATGCAGTGCTTGTAATGTGGCTATAAAGGGTTGTGGAGGGTGTGGTTTGTGGTTTGGGGGGCTTTTTTTTAAGCCCTGAGGAGTTTGACCAAGCTGCCCTGGGACACCGGGCTACTGCCCACTGGGGTGCTGGAGGCGAAGCGAAGCCCCCCATGGCC
>NW_010258868.1:2526-5533 GCF_000690775.1 Eurypyga helias
CCCGGGTGAGCAGAGCATCCCCGGGGACGGGGAGGGAGCAGCAGGCAGGACAATCCTGGTGCCTTGGGGCAGGTTCTCCCAGCCAGCCCACCCTGCCCAGGTGTCTCCGAGGGGAGAGAACGGCAGAAACACAAGGCTTGCTCAGGTTGGGTATCCAGCCCTCGCTTGTCAGCAAACTGCCTGCACCCATCGCTAAGGACCATGGTGGGGGCTCTGATCACTTGCTTTCTGGACCCCAAACTGCATTTGCACTTGCTATCAAGGCAGGGGGGTTGGAACTAGAAGGTCCCTTCCAACTTAAACCATTCTGTGATTCTATGATCTCTCCCTGCCAGCACGCTCCTTCTAGGCATCTCCCCGCTCCCGCTGAGAGGGAGCATCGCTGCAGCGACCCAACACAATCCAGATTTCCTGGAAACTACCAAATTCACTTTTGCATTAGCTGAAGGGGAACATGGGAATAGAGAGCAGGGTAAAAAAAAAAAAAAAAAGTCATGATTTTAAAGAAGCCTGGCCTTGAGAAGGGTAGGCGTGCACCTCTCCTGGTCTTCATCATGACACAGCCACTGGAGGCCTTCGAGATGAGCCCTTCTTCCCGCTGCAATGAGCAAGGCTGGCTGGGCCAGTCAGGCTCACCTACCTCCAGCAAGTCAGACCGGGCTCCTCCAGCACAGTGCAGCTCGAGGACAGGGAGCAGCTCCCTGGGGCAGGTGTCTCCAGGAGAGTCACCCGCATCCGATGGCAGCGTGGCTGGGGGGGTGGCTGGGCAGCAGCTCAAGTACTTGGCTGAGCTGCCCCAGGCTCTGCTGGAGGTTCCAGAGTGAGGCCAGACCCCTACGCTCAGGAAGCCATCCTGTGCTTAGATTTAAGCTCACATTCCTTTTAAAGGTTTATTTTGTCTCCTTGGAACTGCTGCTCCTGTGGCACAGCCCATCAGCCTCTCTAGCTTCGCCTCTGCTTTGCTTTGTCATTCAGCCAGCTCGGTGACGGAGGGCAGAGGCTGAGGACAAGGGCAATAAGGGGAGATGGTGCCATCATCGTGGAGCTGCTGAGAGCCAGGCGTGGGGCTGTGCACCCAGCTCAGGGACATCATCCCAGAGCCAGCAGGCTCAGCAAGGCTGAGGCAGGTGACTCAGAGAGGTCCAAGTATGCCTCCGGCAAAACCTTTATCGAATGAATGTGAAATCTCATCAAAAGTAAATTGAGTTTCCATGAGAAATCTGGTTTCCATAAAGCTGTATTGCCTGACATTTCTTGTGCTGCCCTGACGTAACTCTCGGAGCCCGCACCTAGCCAGCGGGTCACGAGGCGTGTGCCACGAGCCGCCTGCCACGTAAAGCCCGCTGCGCCCACCCCAGATCCCACAACAGGGGCTTCAGCTCCTCTGCATCCCACAAGGGCTCGCATCCACCGCTCCAGACAGATGTGGGCACCTGCGCAGCCCACCCCGGCGTGGTACTCACTTCTGGGCCTTCAGCGGCTTCTCCGGCTTCTCCGGGTAGGGGATGATGAAGTCGACAGCCGAATCGGGCTTCTGGAGCAGTGTGCCCAGCTTGGTCTTGATCTCCTTGGCCCTGCGGGAAGGGAGAAGCAGAGGCAGGTCAGGTGGAGGGATGGGGCAGCGGAGAAGGTCCCTGCCCTGTGTCTGCACGGATCCCAGCACAGCTGCTGGGGAGGTACAAAGCTTTGTAATTAATGGCACAGGGACAAATGGACCCTAATGCCGTAGAGACACCTGGCTGAGGCTTTTCAAGCCAGGCACTCAGCATTAGCGGCAGCGCTTGATCTCCATCTCTGCTCTGTCCCCATCCGTGGCTGGGATAATTGCATCAGCGGAGCTGAGGGCTGCTCTGCAGATGAATTAGGGGACGTGTGTGCAGCACTCAGTTTCTATAGTGATGTGCCCCGAGGACACAGTGGTGAGGAGGGGAAGGAGCTCCCTGGGAGAGGAGGCTGTGCAGGGTGCTGTGCTGGGATGCGTGGGGGTGCTAGCCCCACACCGAGCCCCATCCTGCCTTGCACCCACCAGCCCTGACACACCAATGGCCTCTGGAGCAGGATGCCCTCCCCAGGTCCTTGTCCTGCGGGAGGAGGAAACTATCCTCAGCATCTCCCCTGAGCTTTTTGATGCTGCTGCCTCCAGATGTCACTTAGGATTGTATTACTTTTCTGTTGCTCTCTTGGGGACCAGCAGCAACGCATGCTGCCAGCAACCCACCACTCTTCTCCAGTGCCCGCGGTTCCTCTGCTCGCTCCTACGCAATACTATGTCTGCCACAGGAAGGGTCCTGCAAACAGGTAACTCCCAGGTGCTGCTTTCTGCAGGCAGAGGGGGACCAAGGTTTTCAGGAGGTGAAGCAGTCTGACGAGCAAAGGAGGTTCATCCTCCACCCATGTGTAGGATACACAGACAAGAGGGGTCCTGGGGCTTGACAGCAGGTCCAGCAGTCTCCCAAAATGTGCCCTTTTGTGCAATATGACTTGCAACATGGTCCCGAGCATCCAAAGCCACCGAGGAGGCTCCTCTCTGCTGCAGCTCAGTGCTGGGAGCAAGAGCAAGCCGAGCTTTTGCAGAGAAAACCTGGGTGTGCTGCCCAAGATGGAACAAATGAAGGGATGAAAATGGGCATTCCCCCCAGCTCCATCTTTCCAGGGCAGGGCTCTTCCCTTGGCGACTTCCAGGCTCACTGGCACAGGGGGTGGACAAGGGGAAGGAGGCACACGGCTTCCCAACGGGCCGGCTGGCTCGGTTCCTTTGCCATGGCGCAGCTGCAGAGCCGGGCTGCAGCTCCCCGGCTTCGGGGCTCCTCGTGTTTCTCCCTGCTGTTTATTTTCACAAACCCTCCGTGGACGATCGTGCCCTTGCTATGTCTGCTATGTCATTTCCATTCCTTCGTTTTTTTTCTTCTCCCTGTAAAACTCTGTGGTTTGTTTTTCCACCCGCCAGCCCCCACGGCAGACTTTTTGAGACCCGATGCTCTGCTCCTCAGCCGGCTGCACCCCACTT
>NW_010258868.1:5959-6364 GCF_000690775.1 Eurypyga helias
CACCCCACTTCTGCTGCAGAAACCTGCCACCAACAGCCACCCCTCCAGGGACAGGTTCGGGCTGGCGAGGCCAGCGCTGGTCAGTGCAGGAGGGGGCAGCAGGGTCGGGGTCTGCAGGGACCGCCTGCGGCGGGTGTACGGCACAGGGCAGAGCAGCAGAAATCCAACTGTTTTCGTGGAAAACGTCAGCAGCTACAAGGACAGCTTCCCTTGCTCGTGCTTCTGAGAAAAACTTGAATCTTGCCTGGAAAGAGCAGGACCTTAGGTGAAGGGTGATGCGGTCCCCACGCCCCCTGTACCGAGGTGTCTCTGGGGCAGGGATGCTGCCGTGCACAGTTCATCCCGCTCCCTCTAATAAGTACATAAAAGACGGATACATGATCCAAGCTGGAGCTGGCCCCTGAC
>NW_010258868.1:6393-14187 GCF_000690775.1 Eurypyga helias
GGGGCCCCCCCCGCCCCCCCGCAGGCTGGCACAGCCACGCTGGGACCCCCACGGCACAGCCCCGACCCACGGGGACGGCACGGCTGCCGCGAGGAGGAGGGGGTGAAGGCAGCAGGAGCTGCAGCCCCGTTAGCACCAAAGCAATGGGTGGGTATAAAGGGTGCCCCAGGAAGGCTGATGGGGCATGACAGGCCCCCTCTCCCCAACTCTGCTTTGACAGATGTCTATGCTCGTGGCCACTGTTCCCTGCAGGGAAGGGGGCACGTGGGCTTGGGGAGCATCTCTCAAAGAGGGGCTGAGCAGAAACGCCAGCTTCCACCTGGTCCCCCTCCCCGCCACCGCCCCATGCTTGGGAGCGCAGAGCTGGGGATGCTGCTGTGGCCAGCCCGCCGGGAGTGCGAGCGCTGTGACCCAGGAGGGCACCTCTCCAGGCGACTGGACCATGTGCCTGATCGTGGGGGTTTCATCTGGCAGGAGCAGGGGTGAAGACAGGGAGAAGAGGCTTGCCCACCTCTGACGTGTGGATGGCCAGGGGGTCCCAAACAGGCAGGGAAAAAGCATGGGCACCAAGAGCCAAATCTAACACATCCCTAAGGAGGTGGGAAGGCAGGACCAGGACTGTCACTGCCTGAGCAGGACCTGGGGACATCACTACCCTGGTGCAGGTGGGGCCCGCACACACACAAGATTTGGATGCAATCGATGGTGGCTTCACACAGCAGCACGCTCTGCCCTGCGTAACCCTCAGAGCTGGTTCAGAATCTTGCTCTCCAATCCCACCCTCTGACAGTGACTTAGGGCCAACATCCGTTGGGCTCAAAGGGCACTAATGGGCCTTAATGGCCTCAAGCAGTCCCAGCTGAGCCCCACACCCGGCCCACGGCCGGAGGTGCTCCATTTAAGCACAGCCCTGGGACCACCTTCCCTTTAGCTGTGCTGTAGGTGGGCTTCTCCCCAGTCTGGTCTCCTGGCTTGATGCTGGACCTATACTGCAGCCCCATCGTCTGCTGCTCCCAGCGGGACTCCCTGGGTGGCTCCATCCCTGCTCCATCCCGTGGGACCATCAGCGCTGCCCCACAGCAAGCCCTAGGCTATGGGGCCTTCATGAAACGTAGGGAGACTGCGGAGAAGAGGAAGCTTGTTGGAAGGAAGCGAGAAAGGACAGCCAGAGGTCTGAGCACTTGCAGGCTGGTGGGAGGGGAGGACTATTTAAAAACATCATCCTGGCGTCCTCCTGCAAATGTTTTACAAGCTTACAAGCAAGACTTCAGCAAAGTTTAAACAGCAGGGTAAAAAAGGCAGCTATAAACAAACAGGCATCCTTCAAACCCCTCCAGCTATGTCTGAGTGAGAAAAAGCAAGAGGACCATAAACTGTGGAAGGTTAAGTGAGAGCACATATGGGAGCGAGCCAAGAAAAAGTCTGAGAAACAGCTTCCAAGAAGCATTAAAAGAAAATATGGGCTGTCAAACACATCAAGAGCAAGAAGGCTGCCGGTGAGGGCCAGGAGAGACTCCGGCTTTAAGATAAAACAAAAAAAAGGAAGCTCCAAGAAGTTAAAGCTAAAGCTGCTGCTGGGCCCCAGGGCAGGGAGGTGCCGGAGGGAATGACTCCGGAGGGGGAGAAAGGCTCCGGGGGTGATTCAAGGAGACGCGAAGTGTGATGCTGTGCCGGCATGTCGGCAGCAGCTGTATCAGACAGCTGTGGTGCACGCATGGACAAATATGGTCTATTGGAGAGGAGTCAAGGCAGCTCTGGCAGCAGGAAGAGATTCCTTCAAACCTATCGGCCCCCTCTGAGGATGCCAGTGAGCACGTGCCTTGGGGAGTCGGGGGGTGCCAGCCCCTTGGGTCTGCAGGAGAACTCGGATGGGCTCTCCAGACCCCAGGCAGCTGCAGAGGGGAAGGTCAGTCACGGATGACGGCGCGGGGAACAGTGTGGGAAAGGTGGCGCCCAACGCGCAGGGGACGCGGTGTGCTTTCCTCGGCGGGGACGGTCCTAGGGGAACGCGGGCTGGGGCCGTGCTCTTAGACATCTCATGCGTGGGGAGAAAGGCCGAGCGGCAGGGACCGCGCTGCTCGGGGACCAGTCGCGAGGGGCTGCAGGAGGGTCTCGGGCCGGTGACGGAGCGGCTGTCGCAATCCCTCCTGGAGCAACGCAAAACCATGCACGCGGGACAAACCCAGCCCCTCGCTCCGTGTATAAAACCGTGGGCTGTAAGCGAAGGGGTCTGTCCAGAGTGAGGATCTGGGAGTGTAACAGAGGTTGGGGAGAGCATCAGCCTCGCAGCAGTGGAATAATCTAACGTGGTATTTGAGAGTAGCAGAGGAGTGACAACAAAGCTGATGCCAGAGCGGCTCGCCCACATCTGGAAGAGTGCTGCCGGCAGCGGTGGGGGCTGCGGGAGGCCGGCACGGTGGGCATGGGGCCAGGAGGATGGCCTGAGGGCACATTTACAGTTCCTGCCTGTGATGGACTTACCCTGCTTTCAGGCGAGCCGTCAGCTTTGGCTGACAAAGGGGGACTTCTCCCAAGCTGCCCCCCAGGACAGCCAACGCCACCCTCGCTCTCATCTGAAAACCAGTGCCAAGGCATTTGCAGCTGCGAGGAAATCCTCACCGGGTCCTTCCCTGCAAAGCCTTTTACCAAGTTTCCTCCCCAGGTGAAGGACCGAGCACAGGGAGACCCCGTCCTCCTGCTGGGCCTCCACCCCCTGCGCCTCTGCTTCTCGCTGGACCCCCTCCAAAGCCCCCCAAGCTCCACAGGAGTCTGCTTTTTTCCTCCCCCTCATGTTTTGCAAACGTTAAGGTCTGAGGACAACACGCTCCCAGCCCGCACAGGGGAGCAGCGGAGGGTGAGGGGGTGGGTTTGGGGCATCCCGGACTTGCCCAAGCAGGGCAGTTCCCAAACCGGAGGGCAGAGTTTGGGACTGGATCAGCACTCGCCCTCCAGCAAACCTCCCTTCCCTCCCAGTTCAGAGCTGGGCAATCCCAGTCCCCGTAAGAGATGTCCATTGCGGGGATATGCCGGAGGAAGACCCTCTCCGTCCCCAGCTGCCCCCGGCACAGCCACTCTCACCTCTCCAGGCACGTGTGGGGCAGCGCTGCTAATCCTTTGCACATCTTGGCAGGCTGTAGTTTTCCTCAGCCGCGAGAAGAAGTGTGAACGATGGCTAAAACAGGCGGCGGCAGCTCGGTCTGCAGCCCAGCTCCCCCTCTCCCTCCTATATAGTGCCGGGAGCTGGACCCCCGCCAGCCCCGTAACCAATGCCGAACGTCTTGCCGCAGCTGGCCCCGGCCCCAGCGGCTTCTGGATTTTGTTTTCTCCTCTCCAAGCTCACACCGGGGGGTTGGGGGTGGGAAGTATGTGTTTTTTCTGGGGTGAGATCAGATAATCGAACTGGAAGGGCCAAGCTGCTGTTGGGGGGGGGCCCACAGAGTTGCCTGTTAATGATCCATCAGGCTCCGGGTCAGTATTGAGAGGAGCCAGATAGAAATGCTTCATTCAGGCGAGGTTTTCTTCAATGAAAAATGTCACTTTCATAGAAGTGCTTAGGAGAAGCTTTGCTATGGATTTAAAAGCTGTGGCTAAGCAAAAAATATCCAGTTTCAGCAGTTATTATTAGCTGGTGGCTAACAGTGACTTTTGTTCCAGAACAAATTCATTTTAATATAAGTTTAGGAAAAAAATAAATCTTTTAATCATAGCAAATGTTCTGGTTTTATCTGACAGCGACACTTTAATGAGGCTGAAAAGGATTCCCATCCAGAATTTTGTTAGATGGAAAATCTGGACCCTTTTTCCATCCCCTTTCAGAGCAGTAAAACACGTTCCAGAGCCTGGAGCCGCTCGCCATGTGGGGTGCAGGGCCTGAGCAGGGACCGGTCCCTGCCTTCCCCTGCATCGCTCTGCCCCATCACTGGCCCACTGGGATGCAGCCCCTTGCTCACCTAAAGCTTGGGTGCGGCACAGCACTGTGGTGTTTCTGTTTGCTCAGGTACGATCTCTTCCATCGCTCCATCACGGAGCAAGTGCCACCCCTACGGTCGCGTCATCTGTGACGTGAATTCCTCCCGGTCTCAGCCAGGCACAGTGTAGGTGCAAGCCCAGACAGCCTGCCTGCTCAGAGGGGAATCGTGGCAAAGACAAGGTCCAGCCTGGCTCCGAGGGGCCCTGTAGCCAAAGCCCTGACTCAGTGGCCCCCACAGCTGCTCAGAGGGGAGAACAAACTGCACCCCCAGCTGCAATAGAGCCACTCCTAACACTGCTTAGCAGTGCTTGGAGGGGGTAACTGCAACCATCCTGAACACTTCCCTCTTGGCTTCCAGCCGGGATGTGAGAGCCCATCCTCAGCAGGGTCACAGACCATCATCCGGATCTGCACGGCCAGGCTAGAGCCAGCACAAGGGGAAAAAAGCCCTCAAACACAGGCAGGGCAGCTATGGGGGTCTCAGCACCAACCCTTGCGTAGCAGGACTTAGACCAACGGGGGCCTTCGCCACCCCACACCAGCGCCTGTGCAATTACACCAATGCCGGCACAGGCGCACAGAGGGTGCGTGGCCCTGCTCTGCTCCCCAGTCTCGCTCCACCCCATCCAGGGCATCCCCTGGGCATCCTGCTCGGGCTGTGGGCTCAGGGGTTCACCCCAACAATGTGCCACGTGCTTGTCACTCAGCTGCCTGCGTCACTTTTGAAACGGTGCATCCAAGTGCTTTGTTCAACACCCAGAGCTCAGAGCTGGAAATAGGAAACCTTGCTCCCAACCTGGCTGTCCACACTCCGAGGGCACTAATGGCCTAAATTGCCCTGACCAGCCCCACCTGCCCTGACCAGCCCGGAGCTACATTTAAGCTCAGCCCTGGGCACCCTCTCCCTCTCCGAGCGGCGTCAGAGGTGTGCCTGGACCTGCGCTGCAATCCTGCCTCCAGCTGTTCCGGGATCATGCAGCAAACAACGACCGTTTCAGCGTGAGCGCAGTAACTGGAAGCTGGAACCGTGCCTCCCGGGAGAGCCTGGCTGAGCTTTTTGCTGGTTTGTAATGGAAATGGAATGAAAAAATGACACCTTAAAGTTTCAGAGGGTGAGATGCTTGGGTTTGTGCTGATTAGAGACCCCCAGCAGGGGTGCCAGACCTGCCAGACTGGGGGGCTGCCCCTTCCCGCTGCCCACCAGCCTCCCTTGTGCCTCGCAGCGAGGGGTGGGCGAGAGGTGCCGGCAGGTCTCAATGCTGCCAGGCTGGGAGGGGGCCATGGGACCACACAGGAAACCCCCGCAGCTTCGGCTGCCGAGCCGTTGGGAGCGCAGTTGTTTCTTTCTCATTAATCTTTAGTAATGAAGTCAATGTCGGAAATCCTTGGGGAGCTGGGACCTCTGCCTGGAGGAGCTTTGCCCCCTGGGACCCCCATGGAGGGACTGGGTCTGTCCCCTAAAGACTTTTACCCACTTTACCTCTTTCAGTCCTGAGTGGGCAGATCCCCTGGTCGCGTGGCTCTGCCGTGGTTTGGTGACGGATGCTCCATCATCTCTCCCACAGCCCCAGGGTGGGGGTTTAATGAATGCACAGAGCAGGCTGGGGACATTGAGGTCGAAAATGAGCAACGAAGCTCCATGTGAGGGGGCCATAAGGAACCTAGACCGTGCGCTGGGATTGTGGCTGTGCAGAGACTTCCCTGGAACGCTGAAAAAGAAACCATGCACCACTGAGCAGAAACAAGGGTTACACGGAAATAGCTTGTATTTTCCACAGAACTTTGTCCCGTAAGAAATGTTTGGTTTGTGCATTTCAAGGCTTTAGAGCGCAAAGAAAATATTTCCAATAAGAAAATACCCAGACCTTCCTCTTCTTCCCATGACAGCCTAATTTCTTTAAGAGCCTTTCTGGGAAAGCTTTTTGGAGATCCAAGTGCACTCCAAGGACCAGATTGTGTTGTGTACACAATGGCTGGTTTCCTCTAAGAGCTCTCTAGGTTTGTGCCTTGCAACTGCCCCCTCAAAAGCCACGTGGAATCTCCCATTACACCAGATTTATCCTGTTAGTTCAAGACTTTATTATCCTTTCTAACAACACGCCTTTTTTAGAAGGCAGCCTGACTGCTTTGCAGCTTCCTGGTTCCCACTGGAACTTTTTAAAAATTAGCATCCTATTTAACAACATATTGGCTTTTTGGGAGAGGGATCACTGTGATTCTCACCCAGGAGAGTATTTGGCAGTTCATCTGAGCGTTCTTGCTGGCAGACTTTTAACCATGCATTCTAAAAATGGGGTTAAAAAATCCTCTTTTTTTTTTTTTTCCCCCTAGTGCCTTGGGACAGTCATGCAAATGTGTCCCCTAAGGAATGACCCTAGCGTGAGCTCCTTCACAGCAAAGGCTGATGCAATCAACTCCCCAAGCTTTTCCGTGATGACTCTTTCCTTCTCACAGAGCGTGATCACGTCCTGTCCCCAGGGCTCTCCTTTAAGGCCAGCCCCTCATTTCCCTTTTGACGTTAAATCTTAAAATCACTGCTTTTGCTCTCACCAGGACAGTCTGATCAGTAATTATGGCTCTGTGGCCCCTCATTTGTTACCTTTGAACTAAGCCCTGTGCATGGTTTGGGAGTCACTTGGGTAACACAGTGTGGGGTTACACCCCCCACTGCCTCCACCCAGCTTCTGAGGTCCAGCCTGATGATTACAACGCTCGTGTAGAAGGAAGGAGACGGGATCCCGGCTCCCTCCACTTGCTGCATCCAAGTCACTGACACAGGAGCCACGGCTGAGGTCAAAGAGGAGAAAACCCTGGAAAGCAGCATTACCCAGAGCACTGGGACTCTGGCCAGCTGGGAATTTGGGAGTCACGTAAGTCTTGCATCCCAGCTACGGAGCCACCAAGTTCCTCGACCCCAAGCACAAGGCCTGAGAACAGCCAGGGCCACGGCTGGGACAGGGTGCTGCTCCTCTGTGCCTGCAGCAGGGACACGCTCCCCTTCCAGCACCCAGGCAGCGTGGGGCAGGGGCAAGCTCACCCCGAGATGTGCACGGGGCTGGCCTCACCTCTTGCACACACAGAGCACCCCTGGGAACAGAGCTGAGCTCTGGTTCACTTACGTCCATACGGAAAGCCCAGAGGAGCCAGTGGTGACAGGTGTTTTCAAGCCAATGCAAGTAGTTGTGTGGCGTTTATGCTACTCTAAGTACTAAAGTGACAGCGTAGATCTGAACAGCAACATCTCTGCAGCGGTCCCTCTGCAACCAGAGCAGATCAGTGAGGACAGGGCATGTGCTCCATGTCTGCGGAGACCTACTGCGGGCACAGCCAGCCCCCCGGCACATCAGCGACTGCTGCCAAGCTTCCAGGAGCTCCCTTCTCCGAGCGGCACTGCGGGTGCAGCCTCAGCACAGGCAGCCGGACGCTGTCTCTGCTCTCCTGTGTCCATCTACGGCACGGCCGCTTGCCCGCGTGCGCTGCTTGTTGTGTCACCCCAAGACACAATCTCTGAACAGATGCGGTTGGGTTGGCATTGTGCAAGAAACAAACGTGATTTCAGCACAAAGCTGGCACAAACAGACCAGTCATAGGATTTTATTTAAGGCCCGAATTAGAGAAATTGCCTGGATTACACCACTTTTACTTGGATTTGCACACTGGATCCAGGCAGCAGAGCACATTGTTTCTCCTCACCCACCACCAGCCAGCACATGGATTTTTGGTCTCTTGATAAAATCAGCTGCTATGCACCTCTGTCTGCACATTAGCCATGCAAGCACCCCACTCCTCTCCCACGCTGCATTCACTCTCGGCCCAGAAGAGCG
>NW_010258868.1:14211-15428 GCF_000690775.1 Eurypyga helias
CCATTCCTTTGGCTCTACGTGCTCTGCTGTGGCACTGCCTTTCCCAGATCGTGAATGGCCTCGTTCTCCAGCACTTCCACCTTCTCCTTGCCTGGCTGCAGCACGCTGGCCACCATAGCCCTGGCCACCATCTCCACAGGCACGGAGTAAGCGGTGGGGAAGACCTGAGCCACAACACCCAGGAACTTCTGGACCATCCACTCCATGGGGCGAGACTCCTGCCGCTTGCACAGCAGCACCCTGCGGAGTGAAGAGGCGAGGTGGGTCAGCCTGAGACCATCCCCCTTATGTGACGGAGCTAAGCCCCGGGACACTGAACTCCTTTCCCTGCAGTGCTGCCAAAATCAGGATGTCAGCTGTCCTGAGGCATGGTACAGCTAAAGGGATGCAGGTGCGTATCCCCCACGTGTGAGGTCAAGGTGTGTGCGGAGGTAAGCTGTGACCCATGTCCCCCACCCCTGCTTTCAACCCAAACCTCTTGTGTAGCACTGATGGGGACTGGCTGTGGGAAGTGCTGTGCTTGCTCCTTGCAGCACCGGGGAGCAGCGTGCCTGTCCACGAGCTGCATTTGCAGCTGGTGGCTTTCTCCACTTCCCTCCCCAGCCTTCCCCTTCCCCATCCTTTGTCACCCAGCCCCCTACCATCGCAACCTTCCACCCGAGTCCTGTGCCCTCCCTCCTGCACCGCTACTCACGCCGGCCGGAGAATGGTACAGCGATCAAAACCAACGGCCTGGACCAGGTTCTCCACTTCTCCCTGTCAGAGCAGGATGAAAGGAGACAGGGATGACTGCAAGCCCTCTCCCTGCCGCCCCGTGAACTGGGAGGAGAGAGGGGCCGAGCCGTGGGCAGGACGGCACTAATGCCAACGCAAACGGGCAGTGAGCGACATTCCGAGGAAAAGGCAGCGTGGGCGAGTGTCCAGGGTGGACACGCTGACTGTTAGTCAGCAGCGCACCCTTGCAACCATCATGCTAACTGCAGCTGGACATTCCCGAGACAGATAGCCTCCGGACAGTGTCCAGCCTGGGTGTGCTGGCACAGGACACTGGCAGACAGCAGTGAGTCCCGCAGATCCTGGGGGCTGCAGCACACAACATGCAGGGAAAAAGGCTCTTGTGATGGGTACGGTCCCACCTGGGGTGGTTCACATCTCACCTGGACACAGCCCTGAGCCTCCCCATCCCAGCCCGGGGTTAAGAGGCTGGGGTCAGGCTG
>NW_010258869.1:0-253 GCF_000690775.1 Eurypyga helias
GCGCGGAATGCACGCAACACCACGCACTCGCTCCATCGACCTGGGGCACAACCATGCTCTCCCCCCACTTCGACCGGAGTGCAGCACCTCCTGCCACCCTGGTACGTCTCAATACCTTGCCAGGAGCTTAAAAATAAATATATAAATAACATTTCCAACCTGGTTTTCATAAAGAGGTGGAATTCAAATGCTAATATGGTCCTGGATCCTGCAAAGACGATGCTCCTGCGTAGCTTTTATGTAGCGTGAGGCG
>NW_010258870.1:0-8787 GCF_000690775.1 Eurypyga helias
CCCAAACCATTCCGTGATTCTAAACGTACTGAGATACATCATACCATGTGGAGATCACAGCATCAGCCTACATGGCACTACTAGAAAGCATACTGAAAGTCTTGATGGTTATAAAATTAAGAACAGTAATAAAATGAACAGAAATACTTTTTTATATTTGAATCTTAATGCTCTTTCACAGATGTGGTTAGATTCAGCACTGGTATTAATAATAGAGGTAGTTGATCCACTGATATTAAATGAATTACTGATCCTCCTCCGAGGCTTTGGACATTCCCTGCCCTCCTCTTGCTCAATATTTGCCTTATCTTGATTGGCTTTGTTCTTCGAGAGTGCTCCACACCTTGAGCTTGGGAGGTCAGACCTCAAGCACAGCCCTGGTTTAGTAAAACTGTAGTTCTTACTCACTGTCTGAATTTGAGGAGGAGTTGGGAAGTAACTCCTAAAATCTCTGGTCTTAGATCAGTTCGATCTAGTATTTATATCCCCACTAGTCAAAACAATCTGACCCTTTCTCATTCACTTTAATTACATCTTTATGACCTTAGATGTTTTATTTGCATCTATTTAAGCTTCATGGGTGCAAATACAATTTTTATTTTGGGTAAGAAAACATCTTGCTCAGGTGTTCTTGCACACAGTGTTTTAATCACCAGGCCTCTGAGTTTTACATGGGATAGAAGCGAGTACGTCACAGCTGTAGCAAGAAAGCGTGTCAGCGTAGAATCAAGGCCAATGGCTTTGGGTGCTGACTGGAGCCTCTGGCACTGCTGCAAAGAGCCACACAGCGTTCCTCTTCCTGCCCTAGCCAACCACTGCTCGCCAAAACCTTCTAGACTCATCAAACCTAATTTTCTTGTGGGGTTTTCCTCTTAGGTCATCACTTCATCTGTTCAGCTCCAAGCAAGGCAAACTTTTTTCTGTCAGGTAATTGCCTCTTTCCTTCTGCCTTTCCAAGTCCTCTAGTTTCAATCCCAAATTAATTTTTGTTTATAATCTCCTGTTTCTGCAGTTCGTGTTTCACATGTATACCACAGGATTCACCCTTTTAAACGGAAATGGTACCGTAAAGGCTGAAGTACGTGCAGATTTTTATTTTTTAAATCATCTTAATTGTACAAGACCATTTAAACATGATTTACAGGTGTTTTACAGACGTATTTATGTAGCATGTTTCTTCTGTCCCTCTTAGGAGTACTCGCTTCAACAGAAGCAGCTCTGCTACAGCATGGGAGCCATTTCCTATGCGGCGTGTATTGGCGTATGTATTTGCTCAGTGATTCTTTTCTGAGAAGGAGTAGGTGCTGAGATAATCACGCTGCCAGATGGCCTTCAGGATTGTACTCTGATGCTCTGCT
This sequence comes from Eurypyga helias, assembly GCF_000690775.1. Taxonomy (NCBI): domain Eukaryota; kingdom Metazoa; phylum Chordata; class Aves; order Eurypygiformes; family Eurypygidae; genus Eurypyga; species Eurypyga helias. The sequence continues at coordinate 1,359 of NW_010258870.1, forward strand.
CTGATGGCTGGTTCAGAATAAGAACTTTCCCGACTCTCTGTCAGCCAACACCTTTCTTGGCTTCCTCTGATACTTCCTCTTCTGTCCTTTCCTTTCTTATTCCACAAGCTTAGAAAATCAGTAGTGAGAGGAAAGGGCCAGGGGTTTACAAACAGAGTAACCCACGGGGTTGTTGTAGTTGATTTTTGATGTGGTGCTGTGGGAGAGATCGGTCTCATTCCAAACAAGTGGTGAAATCTGCAGGCATCTGTACCGGATAGGGTTAGCTCAGACCCCAGAAACAGCGTAGCTATGGAAATACAGCCCTGAATGCAGGTAAGTTAGCCTTCTGGGAGGGCTGGGTAGCGGAGGGCTACCTAGGGCTACCTTGCTAGCTCTGTGCTCTGCTGGAACAGCAATTTGCGGTTTCTGGAGTTTGCTACGTCAGAATGTGGTCTGCTGTCCTCAGGACACTCACTGCAAGTGTAGGTGCCCCTATAATGCATTTCCTCCATCTCCACACTAAACAGTGATTTTTATAAGCCTCCTGGCAGAAAAATATGGCTGTTCATGATTGTTGGAGAGACCTTCATCTCTGTCCTCTAGCCAAAACACCTGGGCCTGCAGTGCTCAGGGCTTAGGGGTGTGGGGAGGCAGCTGTGCCCATGGGTGAACGTGGGAGTTTTTTCCCTTTGTCTTCTGACTGCTAGGCCCATTTATTCCAAAATGAAACTTCCTGGAAGTGTATTGTGGGAAAATAGAACTGGGCTGCAACTGCAGAGAATCAGGAACAAATACACAAGTAAACCAGGTTTCCTGTCTGGGGGAGAGAGCAGTATGTGACACAAGGCAGTTAGACGGAGTATTAGTCAAAAGTAATGGTTTTCTTCTTTTTCTGTCTTTGTACTCACACTGGTACAGTCCTCTACGTAATAATGTTTACTGCTTTTATTTATCATAATGTTTTGTATCATATCTAAGAGTAATTCCAAATACCTTCAGTAACTAGAGAACATGCATTTTGTTGGAACGTTAAACCAAAGCCTTTGTTTATTTTTGTAGATGGTAACTACGTACTAAATCTCAGTTTTATTTTCCTAACCTGTTGCTCGTACTGAAATGACGCATATATTTTTTAACAGAAGGTACCTGTTTCCTCCCAATCCCTTAGGCTCTTCCTTTAGTCTTCATGAATCGTTACACACTGAAGAGTTCGGTAATGCAACTAGTCATCAAAAAACTTCTACCTGTTCCTCTTCTTGGTGAGTAAAACGACACTGTACATCACACAGCTGGTCTGAGGGCCATGTGCTGTCCCCGTCTGACTAGAATGTTCTTGTCCTTGCCAAGGTGTTTCCCTTGGAGCAGGTGTTAAAATGTTCTTCCGTTTTCCTAAATGGAGAGAGAAACCTGAGGGTAATTGATTAATTAGTCCAGCATTTGAGAAGTGTCATCTGTTACATTGATGCCCTTATTGAACAGCCCTGCCAAAAACTAATAAAAAGACAGTCTACTGTTTCAAGTGAAGTCGGTTTGCCAAACTGTGCACTGTTATGCCTAGACCTAGGTCTGTAAAAGAGAAGGGAGACAGCCAGCTAGATTACTGACTCACACTTGATATGGCCTTAAGAAGTGCAAGCGGTTTAGGCTTGTGTTTCCAGTGACTGACTGTGGGATGGATGTTTCCTGGTACCTGGTAAAGCTGGGTCTGGAGGAGACTGACACATTCTCATCTAGGATCCAGCGGCAGCGTTGCCACTTGGGACAGACACACAGTTGGGCAGACAAGTGGGACATACCAGAGCCAGCATTCCCCTGGCACCCACCCTTTACTAAAAGTCTGTTCCCTTCAGGGTCTTTTCTTCTGTGCTGGATTTTGCGCTGACCAGTACAAAACCCATCCACAACACAAATCCCTCCCCTTTCTCTGAAGGACAAAGTACTCTTGGTTTGAGTTGGGTGGCAGTAATTGAAAGCTCTGAGTCCATAATGGTAAAGCACTTTTTAGGACTGAGGCCTTAAAATCTTGCTCAAGCTTCTGAAACAAGAATTAAGATCCCCAGTTGGTGTGTGTGGGGCAGTCTCTTCTTCAGCTGACAGGTTATTTGGTTGTGGACTGTTGAACTGGAAACATAAAATGCACATAATGATGACTGTTGAGGTAGTCCTTTGGGATCTTTTAAAGCAAAATCTTCTTGAACTCTGCAGGCTTGATGAGTGCATTTACTGTGATGGTGGCGAGAAGCCCAGAATTTGAGAATGGAATTGAAGTTATGGACAGGAACGGCAAGGTTGTAGGAGTGTCGCAGAAGGCTGGTGAGAAGGTAGGTGAAGGGGTGGAGACCGCTCTTGATTTGCTCTCATTCCCCGCTAAGAGCAGAATGTGGTGCTGAGAGCACGTAGAGCCGGTTATATTGAAGTGAGGAATGCCCAACCACGTGCTGGATCTTTGGGCAGGCTTGGACTAGGTCTCTGGACCCAAGTTCCACAGCCCTTGTGTCTTCAAGGGTTGGCAGCCTCCCCAGACCAACAAACCAACAGCCAGACTTGAGCCACGGAGACACTAGCACAGGCATTTCCACTTTCCCTGGTCACCCCAGAAGGAGGTGAGACTCTTGGACCTTCTTCTGCTGGCACACCTCAGGGAAAAGCCCTGGTTCCTACATACCACTTGCACCTGCTCTGGTGGGAATATTGTTGAAAGGCTGCGCCTCCCAAAGGGCGATGCCCGGATTTGCAGTGTGCTGGTGCATTTTATCCTTGGGCTCCAATTGCTGGGCCACGCTGGCTCTGCCTCTGCTCCCTGCCTTGCTCATCAGCACCCACTGCAGAGCCTGGCACAGGAACTAGAGCAAGGAGTCACGTTTTGTGTGCTAGCAGCGACCCTCCCGTTCTATGCTGCTGTCCAGAGGGGAGGAAACAGCTAGAGGAGCATAAAGCTTTGTGGGCAGCTGCAGAGAGAACTTCAAATTTGACAGAGGATAGTTAAGATGCCCAGAAGGTGTAACCATCTGGAAGAAGTTCAGCATAACAACAAAAAAGCGAGTCTCACCAAATTGTTACCGTGGTAGGAAAACTCGCTATGGCATCAGCAGTATCACCCCCCTTTCATGGAATTTCTTAGTCTCAAGAGGAGTATTTGCCACGTGTAGCAGTTCACTTTCCATTTAAGAAAGCATTTCTGTAACAAGTGTTTTTATCCCTCATTTACGGTTGTTTGAAACTCCAGAGCGTTAGAGAAACGCTGCCGGCAGCATTCTGTGTCTGAAGCTGCGCAGAGCGCTGTTTCAGCAACGTTCGTTCTTCTCTCTCCCTGAAGGCCGTTGAAGAAACAGCGGTGTCGAGAGCAGTCTTGTTTGGGACAACCTTCTTCCTGCCACCTGTGCTTATGCACTTTGTGGAAAGGTAGGCGGTACCCCGAAAGGGCCGGGGGTGCCTGGTCACCCTGCGTTCTTGTTTTCAGCCTGGCTGTTGCCACCTGCCAAGCTTTTCTTGGTTTATGGTAGTACTTGCCTTGGTGGATGTGATTCTTTGGGAAGTTTCTGTTCAGATACGGTGGTTCATTTAGATAGTGAATCTGGTTACACATGCATCCCAGCTTTGAGGGTTTGCCAGAGACTCTACCAGGCTCGAAGGATTTCCTCTTTTCCCATGCAGGAGCATGTTTGTGCTCTCCTGGCAGGCCGTTTTCCAGCACCTACGTTCCATAGCTGGGATTTGAGTCCCAGTGTCTGCTGTTATGGTCGTTCACAGCACATGGCTTGGATTTGTTGTTTCTGAAGAGATGATATGGCAGTAGAATTTCCAACTGGATCCCAACATCCAAATATTTTTCCATACAACGTAAAACATGTTCTTGCTGACCCTGTATCATAACAAGAATTCATATGCTTTGTGAGAGAATTCTTAGCCTGACCTGAGCTTTTGGTAGGGATTATCTATGCCATGATAATAATAAATAATAAATAAATAATAAAGGTAGAGATTGTCTGTGTCATGCAATTTGCTGTTGCGTGAAGCAATTCCCTGTCCCCCTTTTTTAGGGTAAGGGACGCCTGTTACCAGAAGACATAAACACAGAAGTAAGATAAAACTGTAAATATTGAGTAATAAATTTTTACACCAGGCAAAGTAGGAGTGCCAGGAGGAACTACATCTGAAAGGAAAGAGGGAAATGCAAGAAAAGTCTTTGTCCAAGAACTGAGACACGTTAAAGCACAATGCCCCTTTCTCAGTCTTGTACTGACCATCTGGGCCTGGAAAATGCTGCAGCTAACTACAAAGCCAAGGGAAAGAACTGGAAGTTTGGAATAAGAACATAGGAAGGAAAGAAACATCCTTAGGATTCATAAGCCTAGGTTATTGCTAACTCCAGTGTAATTCAACCACTAAAATAGTAGCTAACGCTTGTCGTCTCATTGTCAGATTATTTTTCAAGACCAAACTGACATATTTACCTTTTCAATGTCTTGGACAGAGCAAAACTTGCAAAAACTCCACAAACTTTGGCTTTGGCGAGGATGCTCGTGACTATGTCGGTACTAGCAGGGATGCTGCCAGTCTCGCTTAGCATGTTCCCGCAGTGTGGGGAGGTAAGTCCTTTCACACAAACTGATTTCACATCATCGTTATATTCAACAGTCATTCCAGAACCGTGTCCAGCAGTCCTAAGGCCGTGTGAGAAAAATCAGTAGGGTTAAGGGGACAGCAGAGGCTGCTTGGGAAGGCCCACGCACAGGGCAGAGGCCTGCAGGACTCCACAGGTCTAAGCTGCATTGTGTGTTATAGTCACGCTTCTTGATGCGGATACGTCTGATTTTCACAACAGTCTGAAGCAAGCAAGGGCAGGATTGCTGTCTCAGAGGTTAAAGCGAAGGCATGTCCAGCACGATTTGCAGTCCTGCTGGACAGCCCGAGGACGTACATGAGAAATTTTCCTGTCATGCAAAGTCAGCATGAGCTCACGGAGGGGTAAACTGACTCACAGGCGACATCTCTCCACCCTGTCTCGCTGAACCGTGAGGTGCAGTATGTTCCCTGGTGGGGAACGCCTTCCTGGTGGGATTTAACTGGAGGCTGTAGCCCTTGAAGTGTGGGCTTTGGAGAAGGCCAAGGGAGAGAGAGGCCTGGGGTTCCTTTCTGCATTTATTTCCTCTCCCTTGTCAGCACTCTGCGAATATTCACAGAAAATCAGACTGGGCTCCTGCAGTTTTCAGTAGTTTATTTGCCTGAACTTTCTGGCACTGCACCCTCTTCCTTAAAATTTCCTTACCCATGTTGCCGTAAGAGATTAACTCAACATAAACGAGGGGCCTTCTGAGAAATTCTGTACTGAGGGTGTAGCTGGTTGGCTCCCTCTGAGCTTCCCAATGTCCCAGCCCATGGCAGAGCTGCTTCTGGGGGAGTCACCCAAACACCGTGGACGGAGACGTCACTCACGCTCCGTTTAGATCTCAGGAGTCCCTCTGACTTTAAATGAAACATGTATTTCTTTCTTTCTGTGCATACCTCTAGAAAATGTCACAGGAAAAAAAAAAGCCCCAAACCAAAAAAAAAAATCCCAGAACCCCCCAAATAAACAACAAACCCCACGCACCATACCGTCTGGCTTCTGAGCCGAGTATTTCCAGCGAAGGCCAGCGCAGTGAGGAGGACTGCATGCTGACACCAGGACGTGGTGATGCCGATTCCCTTTTCCTGTTTGTTTCAGATAAAGCGAGCGGACCTGGAACCGGAAATTCAGTCTTCTACAGAAGAAACAGAGTTATTCTACAACAGGGGAGTTTAGAGGTTGGCTCTGACGTACGACGTGTGCTCTGACCGAAGAGTTCCGAATGAAGCAGCAGATCCCACTGGCACACGCGACGGAGCGGACGGCCCATTTACGGCGGCGCGTGTGCCGGGTTCGGCGCGCAGCGGTGCGGGCTGCAGCGGCAGACTTTGCCGAGTGATCTTGCAAGCCCTGGCCAGACATGCACACGGAACTGCGTGCTGTAAATGCGGTCTGCACCAGAGGCACCGTAACACAGCGCCGGTCACAAACCCTGGTCTGTGGGCTCCCTCCTGTGATTGATTTCTTAATTAAAAGGCCATTGCGTACAGAAGTTGGTTCTGTTGCTGCAGCTTTTGATGTGCTGCTTTCCAGGAACGCAGCTGTGAAAGGCGTTAGCATCAGGGGTCCTTTGGGTAAAATCAGGCTGGTTCTTCTCAGGATACCTACTCCTTATGTTTTGTTGTATTTTGTAATGCTTGTTTCAAGGATGAGCGCAAGTGAGGTAGCCGTTAGTGACACTGGACTAAGCAACCCTGATGGCAACGTAATATGGGCTAAATTTACATGTTTCTGTCCCCATTTGACACCCATTTCCTAAACGCTTCCAAGAGTGACTCCTGCCTTGACATCCTTGAAGGAGGCCTGATGCCTCTTGAGCCTTTTTTTTTGTTTGGTTTTTTTTGTTTGTGGGGGTGGGGGTTGTTTGGTTTGGGGGGTTTGGTTGTTGTGTGGGGTTTTTTTTGTTGTTTTGTTTGGGGTTTTTTTTGTGGGTTTTTGGTGTTGTGGTTTTTGGTTTTTTTTTTTTACAGTGAAGCCACTGGGAACCCCTGTGGCTTTCTGAGCTCGGGGGGAACAATGAGATGAGGAATCCCTGTTTTTGCAGGTTGGCAGTGTTTATCCAGACAAAAAAAAGCTGTCTTTTGGGACGTGGCATAAGGAATGAGCCTGTTGGTCAGCGTGGTGATTAATTGTGCTGATCGTATGAAATCACTTGGGACCAGGGCTGGCTCTGGAGAGCTGCAGGAAGAGCTGACAACTTCTCCTGGGGGGGATAGGAAGAGTCTCCACAAGTGCAGCTGGAGAGCCCATGGCTGCGGTAACTGCCAGCAGGGTCATGGGAGAGGCGGCTCCAAGATCACTGCGGGTGTTGTGTGTGACAGGGAGATGTGCACTAAATAGCAGCATCATTGCTTCACTGAAATAATTCTGCAAGTACAGCCTCCAAAGTGCCCTGCCTTCCCTTCCTTAGAGTGCAGTGCAGGGGTCACTGCTCCCCTGTTCGATTCTTTTGGTTGTGTGAGGGAAACCAAAGGTTTCCCAGCCCACTCCATCCCCACAGGAAGAGCGCAGCACAGCGCGAAATAATTCCTGGTGTCTTGAAGGAAAACAGGTCCTGCTGTGCTTTTGGCACTGAACAAAAGCAGGAAGTAGGGGGCTGAGTTTAGTTTACTGTGTGAGTTCTGCCTTTTTCGAGCCTTCCTTGAGCAACTTACTGCAGGGAAGGGTCAGACAGGGAAGAGGACAGGGAGCAGCATAACTCGAGGGGAGCATGCTGTAAAGCTGCTCCGGGAAGACAGGATGGATACTGCCTGCAAGACACCCAAACTAAGAGTGGCAGAGAGTTTGCACCACTCCACTGGAGGACTGGAGTGAATCTTTAAAGGAAAAGGATCATTT
>NW_010258870.1:8798-14802 GCF_000690775.1 Eurypyga helias
AACTCATTCGACTCAGCCTTGCCTCTGCCCGTCATGCTCTTTAGTATGTAATAAAATCCCATCAGGGCCAACAACATAAAAGCAACGGTTCTGTGCCAGCCCAAAAGTCTCCCTAGCCAAACCTCGTCTCTAGCGGCAGCCACAAGGAGACAGGAGAAGGTCCCACCAGGCTGAGTGCTCCGGGGCTGGGAGGACAGCAGGGAGGAGGACACGTGGCCTTGCCTCTGCCCGTCATGCTCTTTAGTATGTAATAAAATCCCATCAGGGCCAACAACATAAAAGCAACGGTTCTGTGCCAGCCCAAAAGTCTCCCTAGCCAAACCTCGTCTCTAGCGGCAGCCACAAGGAGACAGGAGAAGGTCCCACCAGGCTGAGTGCTCCGGGGCTGGGAGGACAGCAGGGAGGAGGACACGTGCCCTGCCCGTTTTCCGTAGATAGGGCAGGGTTAGGGGAAGGGGCATCCCGTCTCGGCCTGCCCCGCAATGAGGGTGTGTCTCCTTCCAGATCTTGAACAACGGGGGCACAGCCAACATCCAACAGTTCTGTCCTCACCCCCCTTCTCCACTAATCCCATTTCAATAACATACTGAAGGCAAGCTCAGATAGGGTCTATTTCCACTTGCAGTAAATATTAATTAAACAGTAAATTAACCACAGCCACAGCACCCCCCATTCCTTCTCCTACCATAAATTGAAGAACAACTGAAGTGAATGCTCATTACAAGAGCTGCAGCAGGAACAAGGAAAAACCAAACAAAAACCAAACAGCGGAGGACACACTGGTGAACTCCGAATCGTCGTGGTAACCAGACAAGCTGTAAATTCTCCAACACCACACTTGGCTGTTCTAAGCAAACTGACGCCATGCCAGCGCTGTGAGGAAGGCTGGCGGAGCAGCTCTGCTGATAGTGCCTGTTACCCCAGCTGCCCTCTGTCAAACTACCAGCTCCTCACCCCATACTCCAGTTGAACTTTGCAGTATGAAACGCAGCACACCCCCACCCAGGGTTATTAAACACCTCTTTCCCCCATTCTCAAAAATGTTCCTGTTGCCCCAACCAGAATTTTCCAGAAGAGGAGGGCAGGCACCTGCTGTTTAAACTGTCAGCCTGGGCGATGCAGCTGCTTTCCAGAGAAGGGCAGGGAAAGTACACAGTGAAAAAGGCCTTGGCATCCTTGGTCTTGAAATTAAGTCATAGGGGTCTGGAACTGCCAGGCCCCTGGTAGTCCAGAGGCATGAGTGCGGGGTAGGGGACTGGGACAAGCAGGAAAGCATCATGTTGGAAGGACTTGGGAAGGGTCAGCACCTATGGAAAACCTTTCCTGTCCTCGCTTGGAAGGGATTAACCACATATCAGCCCAAGGTCTGTCTCCTGCCTGTGGCACCGGCTGGTGTGTCAAGTGACAGTGCAGCAGCAGCGGAACCAGTTTAAGGTGTGGTAAATGGCAACAGATGGAAGCTTCCAGTGTCCCAGAAAACAGAAGCATCCATGCAGCACAGTATGGTAGCAGGTCCCCACCTAGCTTGTCATCTAGGAATATACAGTGAGGCTTCCCCATCCCTTTAACGTAGCTTTTAAAAATTAAATTAACAAGAGTCCACCACTTCAGTGTTTGGAAATGCTGAGATCAAAGCATTTCCCTCAGTGGAGCTCATGTCCCTGTGTCACCCCCAGCCTGTAACAGCCCTGCTGTGTGTCACCGCAGGCCGAGGGCGGAGGAAGGCAGGATGCAGGCGGAGAGGGAGCCCAGCACTGTGTCTCTTCCGTCCCTTGGGAAGGAGCTGTTGGTGTGTCCTCCCGAGTCTCCCATCCTTCAGCAGCTACAAGGAATGAGTCAGAGGGGCCTTTGGGCAGGTGAGCTCAGGCTCCAGCCAGCCACCTGCCCAGGGAGGGGTTTAAGGCTCCACCAGGCAGCTGTGCGCTCCCCACACAGCTCTGCGGCACGGTTTTTATCTGGAAATGTAGCCGCACGCTATTAACAGACCACCAAGGGGACTGCCCACCCTGCTCCCCTTCGCAAGCCTCTGCCCAGTCGCTATCCACCTGCCGATTCCTGCAAACGCCGTAGCTACACAGCCACTGGCTCGGGAGTGCTCGGGGAGTACCCTGGGCCTCCGCTGAGGAAGGAGCAGCGCTACAGTTTCCGTTTGCACTCCAGGCTTTGTTGTTCCACAGGCTGCATCCCTTCAGGTGTGTCTCTTAGCAGGCCAACAGGAACCATCGCTCACCATTTCCTATTTGCCATAGGAGTAAAGGCAGTAAAACAAGAAGGTAGGAATGGCAAATGCATTTTACACCATTTTTACTTCTAGGAGGAGGAAGAAGGGATGTCATCTGACTCTACAAAACCAGCAACTGCACACATAGCCAGCTTGTACACATCCTGTGGAAAGGGAAGTGAGAAATAAGCAGAAATCTTTCCCTGTCCTGACCTCCCAGCTTTTTCTATTTTATGCTAACCCTTTTTGAGAGGAAATAGCGTCAAAAGTCATGAAGAAAACACAAGCCCGTTAAGAGAGTCGTGTGGAAGGATGAAGCTGAGGGAGGCCAGCACTTCCTTCACAGCAGATGACAATGTTTGAATGTGTAGCTGCACATTTCCAACCTAAACATCAGCTGTAGCTGAATCCCTGCACTGCAAACAAGAGCTAAGGCCCGTGACTCAGCGGTCACGCCGACTCCAGAGGAAGTGTACGTAAAGGGCAGACTGTTCAGGATCTCTGAAGAGGCAGAAGCATGCTAGTTCAGTTCCTCAAGTGCAAACTTGCATTTCTTTTGCACCAACCTCAGTCTACGAGACCTAACACAACCCTGAGATTTCAACTTAAACCCTTCCGACAGAAAGCCAAGCGAGCCTTCAGCATCCAGCGTGGAACACGGCTTCCCTGCTTTCTGTACGACCTTCGTGAGAGACGCAAGGCTCCTTGTTAGTAAGAAACGAGGGGAGTTTCTTCAGAGTTACGATGCAGTGTTAAGACAACGGGCTGAAAGCGTGTTCAGGTTTGTCTTGGTGAAATCCTCCACTCCAGTGGACTTTAAAGTAGGTCCCGAATAGCGTTTTTGGTGTAATTTTGCAGTTCTCCTATTCCGACTGTTGTACAAGTCCCCAGATAGAAGCAGCAATACTAAAGAACCATTTGGAAAACAACATTAACAGGCAAAGGGGGAAAAAAGCCGCAGAGCACTTTCAGGTTACCCAAGGCAATTGCAATATTTTTCTCAGAAGTTAAAAACCCCACACTCTCCGTGTTCAGAATTTAAACTGCAGAGTAAGTGTCTGAAGCAGAAAACAGGGGACTTCACTTACCAACCGCAACAACATCCTTTTACACAGACGCCACATTCCTTACCCACTTTCAAAAGTACATTCCCCTCACGTAGGATACACAGCAAAAGGACACCCCCTTTTCCAAATCAATAGTGCTTGCACGCCGTTATTAGTGAGCTCTCCCAGTTTCAGAACAGCAAACATCCAATGATTTAACAATATAAATGTTGCTTACCAAAGTTTTAATCAGAAGTATAAAATCTCTATGTAAAACCCCGTGCTACAGCCTATCTGTACAAAGGCCAGGAAATGGGTTCTTTTTTATTTCTTATAACAAAGTGCTACTGCAGAATTGACCGATTCCTCGGGGACATTTCTGAAGGAATACAGATTGTTTGGCTCAAAAAAAAAAATCTAAGTTCAGAAGATTACAAATCAGTTTAGTTTCAAGGCTGCACAATGGAAAAAAAATAAAAATCTCTGGAGTTATGGCTATGCAACCAAACAAATAGGCAAATTTTCATCTTCTCTAGACTTATCTCCTCACTATCACTGCAAACGTTTCCATCTACTTTTAGTCAACACTGAGCACCATCAGTTAGTCCCCGTGCTGCAGCCCGAGCGGTTTACGTGCTGGTGCTCACATGGCTGTTGGAACATTCCTAGTCCATTAGGCTTCCGCTCGGCTGATTTTCTGTCAAACGGACCAGGAACGAATGGCCAAGTATCTTCTCAGCGGAGAAGCCCAACAACTTCTTAAAGGCCTCCAGCTGTACAGCAGCACTTGTCTGTGACCCCCCTAGGAAGCCCTATTGTAAATGGAGCAATCCTGTCCGCTTTTCCCTCCACCAGTGAGGGGCATGGGACAGAGTGAGTGGGAAAACCTCTAAGGCAAGAGTCCAAAAGAGGTGCTCAACTCCCACCTGAGCTGTAAAATACCTCTTCCTTTATAGAGTAAGGCTACCACATCAGATTTTCCCAGACATCCTTTTTTTCCAGACTCCTTCAAGCAGAAAGGAGAGAACTTGTCCATTTATTTGGGATTTCCAGGTATCAGGCGGTCCACAGCAAGAGCAGTAGCTGACACCTGGAAGCCCAGGACAAGCACTCAGACCAACCACGTGTTCAGTGCATTCCTGTGCAGAGACAAGCACAGCCAAACCGTGCAACGCGTGTGCTGCAGCCTGTGTTCCAGACCCCAGGAAGGCAAGTCGGAGCAAGAACAGAGCTGTCCAACATCTGGAACCTGCAGGACAAACGGCCACGGTAATAACACCTGGCCAGCCCCAGACACATGGGCCCACGCTACCTGTACATACACTCACGCTGTGCTATAAAATACGGGAGCCATATACACAAAGTTACAGTTGGGGAAGATAACGACACAGGAAACATTCCCAAATATGCCTCCATATGTTCCAGGTCAAGCTCCATTATTCTGCACTAGATCGCGGCAAATACGACATTCACACTTATACCTTTAATTTTTCCATATAAAGTATCAGGTACTCCTCCTATCTGTATGGCAAAGACGGTATTTTTGAATTGGTCCATAACACTGCGGTGCATCAAAATCAGATTTTGAGCATTTGTTCAGCGGCTGCTAAATGAAAAAGAAAGTTTTCTGTAGCTGGTGGAAAGCGCTTTTCCTTCAGGGCCTCAGGGTTGAGGGTTGGTTTTTCATTGCCATCAGAAACTTCAGTAAGTGAGGCTAAAGTAGCCAAAATCTCTTTTGTCTTCAGAGAAATATCCTTGAAAAACAGCAAAACAAGCAACCATGAGTGTAGTATTAGCTATTATACATACGCTTATTTAGAAAAATATCAATAAATAACAAAAATAAAATAAATGGGTTCCCTGCCCATGGCAGGGGGTTGGAACTAGATGATCTTTAAGGTCCCTTCCAACCCAAACCATTCTGTGATTCTAAATAAGTTGTTCATCTTAAATAAAGACTCCATTTAAGGCAAATCTGCAATGGCCCTTCTATCTGCTCTGTGCAACGCTGAATAAAGGGAGCACAGCCACACCACAGGCTCCTCTTGCTGCCCCAGCTGAGCTTTGTTTGACTAGGCAGAGGGTACAAGAGATCAGGGACAATATTCCCCATGCTCTCCTCCTGCTGCCAAGATCTAGTGATGGAAGTAATTTAACTAGATTCAAAATAAAAATACAGTATTAACCTTAATGACTTGGCTGTCTGATTTATCAGGATCTTCTGCAGATTGAACGATTAGTTGTCCGATTTCCTTGTGAAGTTTCCCCATTGTCATTGTCTCTGAGCCGGAAAAAACAAAAACACACATTTACGTAAAATGACCATTTCCGTGGTATCTAGAAGTGCACAGGAATAACAAGCGTCCTCTCCATGACTGCCACTCGAGATCTAGTGTTAATGGCGGTAACCATGAAGGCACAGGCCAACTGTCTGCCTCTAAAGCAGCCCTGAGCAGATGACAAACAGCATAGCTGAACACCCCCAGTCTCCACGGATTTGGTGCAGTGTTTTCCTAAAGGCTCATGCGGTATCTCTACATTCAGCAACCCTCAGCTCAACGGCTCTTCCATGGAACTGTCTAACATAGATGTTCATTTCTCAACTGTGCATTTGTTGGAAAACAAGGCATGTCTTTCCAAATCCCAAGTTTCACCAGTCTTCCAGGGTCTCAGTAAAACAGAGATAGAAGCTTACATACTGGCTTTTCAGAACCAGGATCAAGACCACCTGACCTAC